>NC_068558.1:32981136-33284166 GCF_022201045.2 Citrus sinensis | reverse complement strand
AACTTATTGGATTTGATATTTATTTATTTTATTAAATTCAGGAGTATTCTTGTAATTATAATATATTTTTAAATTTTATAGAATAAAATAATTTTTTAATTCATTTACAAGTAAAATAGTTATTTTTTAGTGTCAAAGTGGTTTATTAATACAAACTTAAAAACAAAAGTGGTGCAGAGATAATTTCCTTTTGCTTTTGGCAAATGCTCATTTCGTCCACATATTTTGATTTAAGTATCTATTTAGTATATATATTTTAAAAATTGTCTTAGAACAATTTTATAGTTAAATATGTTATATTTTTGCCCTGAATTTTCTTTACTTTTACAATAAAACTCTTGTAATAATATTCTTAACATTAATTAATTTATTTATAAAAACTTAACTAGTAAATTAACCAATAAATATTAGTATGAAATAATTAGCATTTTTTGTACTTCTGCAACAATCTTACTAATAATTTATTTATAGATAAATTAATATCAACCAACTTGTAACAATGTTTAATATCCTCACAATAATTTTTCTAATAGTCATTTTATAAAAAATTAATTTATGAAATTAATGCTAAAAGTAAAATAATAACATAAAAAATTTTAGAATTTCTATGTTACTTTTAGGATTAATTTAATAAATTAATTTTTTTATTAATATACACAAAAAACAAGAATATTGTTGTAAAGGTATTATTTTAAAAGGAAAGAAAAAGAAAGGGTAAAAATATAACATATTTAACAGTAGAGATGTCTTAAAGTACTTTTAAAATAAAATAACTAAATGATCACTTAAGCTAAAATATCGGAATTAAATAGATATTTATTTATTTTTAATAATAAAAAAAATGGAACCCAAAATGAGTCAAGGGTTCTTCAATTTCTAATTTCAATACACTTTTTTTTTTCTTCTAGCTTCATCTTGCTGCGAAACGCTGCGTTTCAAGGTCAATGCAAGAACAATCACATTACTATCGCGTGAATCGAAATGCCGGAGACTGGCTTTTCTTTCAGCATGTTAACGGGGAGTTACCATCAACGATGGCACTCTTGATGGCCAAGGGACTGCCGTGTGGGCTTGCAAAAGCTCTGGAAAAAAATTGCCACGGCGTGTTGAAATGACCAATTTTTTCTTTATTGGTTAATTTATTCTCTTTTCTTGGAAAATTGTAATTATTTCGCTTTTTGCAATTGTGTTTTTCTGAAGTCAATAGGCTTTTCCAATTCCAACAACATTGCACTCAACGGATTGGCGTATGTACCACATTATTTTCAATGGCTGCAACAATGTGAAATTGCAAGACTCAAGGTCTTAGCCTCCGGCAACAGCCCACCACTGACGGCATTCATGTTTAATTACCAAGTGGTGTCACAATCTTGAACACTAGAATTCCATAGGCGGTGACTATGTGTGGCCTTGGAACCAACAATTTATGGAAAATGTCGCATGTGGCCCTAGCCATGGAACCAGGTTAATAATAATGATTAAAAAAAATTATAAATTATCTTTTCAATATTGTTTTTGTTTTATTTGTATATATATTTTCAAAATGTTGAAGCAACTTATTACTCAGAAGTTACAGAGGTCAAGAAAAGCAAGCTTAAAGAACTCAGCAATGCCAACTGAGAAAAGGTTGTTGACGACGAATGACAACTCAGCATAGTTTGTTAAAGTTACTGTTAGCACACATAATTACATGTAATAAAATACAACTAGCTTATTAGTTAATAAATTCATATTAGTTACAAGTTTTTCGCGTGTGTAAGCATATATAAATATGTACATGTAACTGATAGAAAGTTGAATGAAACTTTTAGAATTCACAATTACATTTTCTCTGAAATTTTTCTTTAAGCCAAGCAACATTTCTTAGTTGCTTTCATGGTATTAGAGCCATAATGGCTAGCTCAAGCTCTACAACTTCAAATCAAATTTCTTAGTGGCTTTCACGGTATGAGAGCCACAATGGCTCGCTCAAGCTCTACAACTTCAAATCAAACAATCACCAACTTAAATCAATTTTCACAAACATCATTCACCTTTGCTGCTACTGTAAAGTTCAATCGATCCAATTCTCTGCTTTGGCATAAACAAGTTTTAACTTCAATTAAAGGAAATCATCTTGAAGGATTCATCACAGAACCTCAGATCATTCCAGAATAATATATAATAGCAATTTCAAACTAGTCAAGTACTTTGTTGATGTATTATTCCTGAGTAAGAAACAGAATACCAGATCTCTTATCTTTGATTAGCTGCATTCCAAGTATTTTCTTGGTTGGTCCCAAATCCTTCAAGTATTGTTGTTTTAGGAAGTCTATATGTTCCATGCTCTTGCTAGTAATAAGTATGTCATCCACATACAGAACCAGATAAACCATTTCTCTTGATATCTCTTTGTAATAAACACAGTAATCTAGATTACACCTTTTAAAATAAAGTTTCATCATAAAGCTGTCAAACCTGAGATACCATTGTCTAGGGGATTGATTGAGGCCATAAAGAGATTTTTTCAGAAGACATACCTAATCAACTCTTGATTGATGTACAAAGCTTCAAGTTGAGACATTATTATTTGTTCTTGTAGCTTACCATGTAGAAATACAATCTTAACATCCATATGTTCAAGATGCATGTTATTTACTGCTACAATTGATAGAATCATTCTTATTGAGGCATGACTAACTACAGGAGAGTAAATTTCAGTGAAATCAATACCCTCTCTTTGTGTGTAGCCCTTGGCAACAAGCCTAGCCTTGAACCTCTTGGATCCAACCCCTAGTATACTTTGTTTGACCTTATAAACTCATTTACAACCTATTACCCTTTTATTTTCTGGTTTCTCTACAAGCTCCCAAGTATCATTCTTGTATAATGACTCCATTTTATCCTTCATAGCTTTTATCCATTTGTCAGCATCCTTACCTGAAACAGCTTCCTTAAAAGTTCTAGGTTCAGTATTTTCCAGTTCATGGGTTGCTGGTAGAGCATATGCTATCAAATCTGTATATGCAAATCTATTTGGTGTTTTAATTACTCTCCTTTGCCTATCTCTGACAAACTGATAGTCTTGAATTTTTGTTTGATCACCAAAAGACTCATTGATATCTTCAACTTCATCCTTCTCTTCTTCTACTACCTCGTCATGGTAATCTAGAGCTGATTTTCCTGAAAACTCCACCTTTAAATGTTGTCCCTGTGAGTCATTTCCTCATTCTGTTTCTATAGGATTTGACTGATGTCTTTTGCTTAAAATTTTTGACTTATTGAATATAACATCTCTACTTATTATACATCTTGGTGGCCTTAAATCAGCACATTAGAGCCTATAACATTTCACACCTTCTGAATAACCTAAGAAAACATACTTCAGAGCTCTATGCTCCAATTTTCCTTGCTTAACATGTGCATATGCCGGGCAACCAAAAATCTTCAAATATGAATAATTTGCTGCTTCCCTAACCATATCTCTATAGAGGTCTAAAAGTTTAAGGCACTGGATGAACTTCTATTTACTAGATAACATGTAGTCATCAAAGTTTCAGTCTATAAAGTTTTACGAAGTTTTGAATAAATCAGTAAGCATCTAACTTTATCTATCAAGATTTTGTTCATCCTTTCTGCAAGCCCATTTTGTTGTGGGGAGTGCTTTACAATTTTATGTCTTTCTATATTATTCTAGTTATAGAACTCATCAAACTGCTGATTACAGAACTTTAAGCCATTGTCAGTCCTCAGTCTCTTAATCTTCCTACCACTTTGAGTTTCTACTAATACTTTCTGTTATTTAAACCTCTCAAAGACCTCATCCTTGCTCTTTAAGACATAAACCCAAACCATTCTCGAGTATTTATCTATAAAGAAGAGAAAATATTTGGCTGCACCTAGAAAAGCAATATGTGATGGTCCCCACATATCACAATGAATGTAATCTAAGGTCTTTTAGTGTTATGTATTGTAGTTTTGAAACTAGTTCTAGAGGATTTATCTAGGACACAAACCTCATAGAACTCTAGAAACCTCAACTTATCATCCTCTAGGACTCCTTTACTTTATAAGGCTCTCAACCCCTTTTCGCTCATATGTCCTAATCTTAAATACCACATAAGAGCTTTATCTAAACTCAAACTTGAAGAGACACTATCATCTCCTGTTACAACAGTGCCTTATAGTACATATAAGCCATTTTGCTTATTCCCCTTCATGATCACAATGGATCCTCTAATCACCTTCATTACACCAAATTCAATCTTAATAGAGCAACCAGATTGATCAAGAGTGCCTAAAGAAATTAAATTCCTTTTAAGATTAGGAACATGTCTGACATCTTCAACTCCCTAATCATCCTATTAAACATTTTGAGTCTAATGGTTCTTAACCCGATTACTTTACACATTGAGTTATTTCCTATCATTACTTCTCCTCCATTAAAAGGTTTATAGTTAACACGGAGATGTTTATCAGGACACATGTGATATGTGCATCCAGAGTCAACAACCCACTTACTGTTAGTCAGAATTCCAGCAGCCAAGAGAACACCAGCTGAGTCATAACATTAATCTTCGGATGCAACAATAGCATCTCCATTCTTTCCATGCCTGCGTTTACTCTTGTTATTTCTGCCAGGACAATCCCTCTTGAAATGCCTCTTTTTATGACAATGAAAACATTTCAAGATCTTATTCTTAGACTTAGATTTTCCTCTTTTGTTCCCTTTGTTATTTTTCTTCTTCTCAGGTCTTCCCTTTACTGTTAGACTTTCCCCTTCTTTTGTTTCAGCCCTTTTTGTGACTTTTTTAGAGCTGAGAGAATCTTTCACATCTGCCATAGTTATTGATTGTCTCCCATATAACAGTGTGTCTACAAAATGCTTATAGGAGGGTGGGAGAGAGGATAATAAGATGATTGCCTTTTCTTTATTTTCTAGTTTCACATTGATATCCTCAAGATCAAGAATAATCCTACTAAAGTTATCAATGTGAGTTGCCAATGAACTACCTTCCTCCATTTGTAGAGTATAAAGCCTCTTTTTTATACAAAGTCTCTTTGTTAAAGACTTCTTTGTGTACAAATCTTCCAGCTCTTTCCATAAGCCTACAACAGTTGTTTGGTCTCCCACTTCCCTGAGAACTCCATCTCCAAGACTCAAGATTAAGGTGCTGTGAGCTTTGTCTAAGGCATTTTTCAGTTCATTATCACTAAGCTTACTAAGTTTTTTTCTTTTTGTTTTCCAGATCTTAGTTCCCCTAATGTCTCCTTTAGCCCTTGGTGAACCAACAAAGCTCTCATCTTGAGCCTCCATTAATAGAAATCATTTTCGCTAGTAAATTTCTCCATCTTAAACTTTGATGTCACCATTTCTTGAATCAAAGATTAGAGATGCAAGCTCTGATACCAATTTATTGATCCAAGACCAAATTTATTCTCCATTCAAGAATCACCAAGATCTAACTAAACTCTCTGATAATCGATCAAGGTAAATAGCAAATCAAATTCGCACAAAAGAATCAAACAGTAACAGTAATCAAGGAACAACAAATATAAGTGGTTCAGCTGGAAGCAACCTACATCTACTAAAGAACATAGTAGTAGCTTTTATTCACTCATCAAGAACAAGATACAAGCTTTGAGACAAAGCAACAAGCAATACAATCACTGATTTCGTTTCGCTTAAAACTATATATACAAGCTTAGGGAGCTCTAGAAGGATCCCCTGCCAGCCAGCTGTGTTCTAGGTTTGCTACAAACAAAACCCAGAATTTTCCCGCTTTCATAATCGAAAATAATAGCCTTGAGGACACGTGCTGGCTTTTCAATAATAATAAGCCCAAAACGACAACTATCAATGCCGTATAAAATAAGTTGAAGCACGTGATGACCGCATGCTTTACCAACTTGGATATGGCTAACAAAATGAATTTGTCATACGAGCTTACTTGATTTCTACTTGACATGTCATACACTATCACAGTATCAAACCGACATGACAGTTGATCCTCTGAAACCAGTTTCAAAGCTCACACTTCAACATCGTCATATAATGAAAATAGCCCGAGATTGATATTTCAAGCGTCAATTCCTTTAAGATTTGGGTTGTTGTTTTTCTAACAGCTGTCTTTCTAATCAATAGGATGTCGTTAACAACACTTAGGATGAAGAGTCCTTATTAAAAGCTTTTTAATAAAATGGAAGAATACAGAGGATTAAACGTCTTGGGATGCAAGTGTTTCCCTTATTTAAAAAACTACAGCAAAAGCAAGTTTGACATAAAGACATATCCTTGCATCTTCATTGGTTATAATTCCTTACATAAGGGTTATAGATGCTTGAATCCTAAAACTATAGAATTTATATTTCTACGCATGTGGTCTTTGATGATAATGCTTTCCCTTTTTCTAAGACAACTACCTCATCTACAATATTGCAGGAAGAAAGTGTTCTAACAACTTTTCTTACAAGTGATGACTGGATAGCTGCAAAAGAATTGAACTCTCCTGAAATCAAGCCACCAAGTAAGAATATTGTTTCTATGCTAGAAAGCCATACTGAACTTCTTAGTACTTGCACTAAACGACGAACTAGTGAATAATCAATAAAAACCTCACGACCAACGTGCTAACAACCTCCTCAGGCCTTCCCTTTACAGATAATCAAAACAACTCCATAGTGAGTGAATCACCAAAACATACCATTGTGGGTGACACCTCCTTTAGTCATGAAGAAAATTCTCATGATTTCCTTGACACTCTCAAAAAACTTTTACATACACATCACAATTCCACTAGATGAACCTAAAATTGAAACAGTAACTCCACCACTCATCACTAGTATGGTTACACAAAACAAATTGAAACAAAATCCCAATCTAGCATTACAAGCTAGTTACTCTTTAGAACCAGAACCAAAAATCGTTAAGTTAGCTTTAAGGCACCATGTTTGGATTGTTGCCATGCAAGAGGAACCAAAGCATCGCATGACAATAACACTGGGACATTAGTTCTTAGGCCCAAAGATGCCAATATTATTGGCTCAAAATGGGTTTGCAGAATCAAATATACAGAAAAGGAAAGATTGACAGATTTAAAGAATGGTTACATCATTAAACCAACCACAACTCGCATGGTTATGGCTTTAGCCATGAGTTCAAATTAGCTTATGAAACAATTGGATGTTCGAAATGCCTTCCTACTCGGCAACTTAAAAGAAATAATTTTTATAAAACAATCACCTGGTTTCACCAATCCATCGCCGGGTCACATGTTTGCCAATTAAACAAATCCTTTTATGGACACAAATAGGTTGCTCGTGCTTGGTTCGAGTGTTTATCTTAGCGATTGCTCCAATTTGGGTTCCATAGTGGCAAACGCGATCACTATTTATTTCTTTTTCGCAAACAATCAACAACAAGCTTAGCATGAATTTTCGATTAAAAAAACCTTGGTTTGCTATCCTACCTTTTAGGAATTGAAGTCAAATATTTTAATAATGGAATCTATTTGTCATAGGGAAAACACACTCGAGACTTGTTGAAAAAAATAAAAATGTCATGTTGTGCACCCTTCTCATCTCCAATGGCTGTAAAAACAGCCCCATGCCCTGATGATTTGGAACTTGCTGATGCCACTACGTATTGAAGCATTATGGGCTGCCTTCAGTATCTTATCTTTACAAGACCTGATATCCCATGCAGTGAATGAAGTGTATCAACATTTTTTAAGCATCACCATTAGTAGATTTGAACGCTAGAAATTAGTAGATTTGAATGCTATAAAGCAAATTCTTCGATACTTTAGGAACTTCCAACATTTGGCATTTGTTACTTATCACAAACTTAAATTCTCTTTATGCCTTTTCTGATTCTGATTGGGCAGGTTGTCGAGAAACAAGACGAAGCACTACAGGTTTTGGTGTTTACCTTGTCGTGAACTGCATCTCCTAGAGCTCTAAGAAGAAAAATATAGTAGCCCACTGCATGGCCGAAGTCGAGTATCGATCAATGGCCTCTACTGCAGTAGAACTCACTTGGACTGTCTACCTTCTTCAAGACATAGGAATCTATATACAAGAACCTCCATGATTACTCTGCAACAACATGAGAGCTCTCCACTTGGCTAAAAATCCTGTCTTTCATGCCCGCTCGAAGCATGTCGAGTTAGACTACCACTTCGTTTGTGAAAAATTGATCCAAGGGCAACTTATCATAAGATACATTCGATCTTTTTACAAATTATTTATGTGTTAAAAAAATCCTTGAATGTGTGAAAGTCAATTTAAGTTTTTTGACTTTTTGGCCAAAGATTGGACAATTTGTCAATAAACTTGACAAATTGGCTAAAAAATACCTAACACCTTGATAATTTGTTAGAGTTAGGAGCAATAGTGCAATTTTGCCATCCTATAAATGGAGGGCATTTATTGGACTGCAAAATCATCTCAAAATTCAGTGAATAACAATTCATTTGTAGAATTGTTGAAGGTGAGCAATTTGAGAGTGTGAGCAATTGAGAGATTTTTCCTTTTAAGTGTGTGAGAGAGTACTAAGTGTATTTAGATTCTGCGAAGTGAGGTTTTCTTTACCCAAATATTGTACTCTAATAATTGTTAGTAATATAATTATTTTCTCTTGCTCCCGTGGATGTACGTGTATTGCCGAATCACTTTAAATTCTTATGTCCTTTATTTTTCTTGTGATTATTTGGTGTGCTTGATTCTACATTTCGTGCACAACAGAACGAACATCTATTTAGCGTTTTTTGGAACAAGCTTGGAGTGCATTACGTGGCACTTCCTAGCTTAAGGGGGGCTGATAGGAATACAAGCATTAAACATGATCAAGATTTGCCAAGCAACAGCTAGTCAATCTTAGCAACGACCAGAAATACCTGTCATAGAAAGCATCATGTTTCAGTATATAAAGTCTTGTAACCTCTTCTAAAAATATACAGTGAATATAATATTTTTCAAAATATGAAACCTTTGGTTTCTATGGTGGGAGAGGCTTTAACACTATTGCGAAACCTCAAATCTACACCAAAATTTATGCGGACATGCACACTTGAGAATTTTTATATATAGAGTAGGGATCTAGTTTAGGATCTCGAACTTTAATAAATCTAGGGTCTTAGATTGGAATATTATATATATATATATATACACACACACTAGGAA
Source organism: Citrus sinensis (assembly GCF_022201045.2). Lineage (NCBI taxonomy): Eukaryota > Viridiplantae > Streptophyta > Magnoliopsida > Sapindales > Rutaceae > Citrus > Citrus sinensis. Next base: position 33,275,004 of record NC_068558.1, on the reverse strand, counting down.
ATAGAATCGTGCTTCGCGTGGCTTTAAAAAAAGAATTTACTATTATCTTTTATTCTTTCTTTGCACTTGATGAAACTGATAAAAAATATGAATTATTTTTTTCTTTTAAGATGAGACATTTATTTATGAAAGTTAACTTTTTTTTGTTAACTTTAAAAATATATATATGCTACATAATCTATTTGAAGATTTTATAAATATTTTGCTTGCACTTGTCGCAGAGAAACTAACCCCACCTATTTAGAGTAAATGTAAACTAAAACAAAACTTCAACAAAATCCAAATTTGTGTATAATATTAAGATAGCCACATTGCATTTGAAAATGTTAATTAATGGGATCTAAATAAAATAATTACCTTGGAATTTTTTAATGGTTCTAGAAGTTTTTTTTTTTTTTTAAAGAATGGTTCTAGAAGTTAGTATCACAATACAGGGACTGTCGTCTTTCTTGCACAAGTTTGGATCCAACATCTACCCCAACTTTCCCCATAAAGTAATCTTTATTGTCACCGAGCTATCCATAAAAGTTAACAAAAGTTAGTAATGTAAAGAGAAAAACTCATTATAAGGATATCGTATTATCATTAAATTCGAAAGTCTTGAATTACATTATTATACAGTTGGTTACTTTTTTTATTCCAAATCACCAATATTTTTATTCCCTATTTCAATATGAATATTACCACTTGACTTTTTTATTTGTGTTTATGTAGAGGTGGGTGTGAGGAAAAGAAAAAAAAAATTTCTCAAGAATTAGAACAAATAATTAGGCAATAATTCAAGGAATTGAGATTGTTCATTCTACATTCCAATTGGATTTTGAGTGATTTTCATTAATTGTTTCTTTTACATTAATTAGTTTAACCATCAAGTACTGTTGTTTAGTCTATTGCATCTGTGAGAAGATGCTTGGGTCGCCTAGAACATATTTTCTAATTAATTTTTCCTGTGAATATGTTGAATAATCTCTAAGGGCTATACCCTTTTTCATTGTATTTTTAACGGTTTTTCTTTAACAAATATTGGATGTATTCATTGAAAAAGAAAATTAAAAATTAGGTAATATCTAATAAGATTAGTGAAGTCAAATTATCGATCAATTTTTATGATAAAACAATAACTAAAAAAAAAATATAGTCATAGTCTTCTTGATTATATTCAACTTATTAATCTATTAGAACATTTATATCTCTTTTTTTTTCCAACCATTTCCAACGATCTCAATATCATCCGCACCTTATAAACTTCCAACAATATCTGTAATATCATGGAAAAATGACATAAACATGTTAAAACATAAGGATCAATAATTTCTAATATACACTTAAAGATTAACAAACATTAATAATTAAAATAAATACCTAAGAGGATTGTGTTATCATTCACATGTAAATCAATCAAATTCAGAGATAAGAATTGGAATCCATTAATCGGAACCTTAACAGTTCCTTCTTCTAACCTTTTAAGCAAAGTTATATCCAAAAAAATAATTTTATACTAATTTGAAAGTGGGTTGTACTCGCATGTAGTTGAAATAACTTTCAACTTCTTGACATTGTACAAAGTACGCTCACTCAACATGTGGCTAAGCCTTGTCACTAAATTTTTCCTAATTGTTAGATGCATTAGATTTTCCTATGGAAAAAAAAATGCTACATTAAGTGTAAAACAATTGGGAAAAAAATTAAAGCAAACAATGGGAGAATGAATTTTTTATACAATATTTTCATTAATAAAAATCATGTCCACACTAATTAATTCTCTATTCTTCTTGGTATTAATAGACTCCCACATCCTACAAAGCCTAACCCTTGTCATCCAACTATCTCTATCATTGTTCAACTCATGAAGAAAAGAGTACTCCATGAAGCACACAATACTAAAAATTTAAATAAGTCAAATAATAAAAACACAATAATCTTTCTAAAGAGGATGTTGGTTAAATAATAAAAAAATCAAAACATAACAAATCTTAAATACTTAGTGTTTTGAGAGTTTGAAGAAGTTAAAAAGGAACTAAACAAAAGATTGCATAATTAAATATGGGATTAATGACCTTAAAATTAAGCCCTCGTAGTGGCATTGTTGAGGGAAGATGAATGAATCTTCTTCCTATATTAATTAGTTGATGTATTTTAAGGCATGAAAGTTTAATTGCTGGCATAATAAAATAAATGAATGTTTCAAGGCGTATAATTAATTATTATTAATAGTTACATATTTTTGAATTTATTTAAATAGAAAGAAGAAGAGATATGTACAACAACGTGAGTGTTGTAACATTTTAATTTATCAAATTACTGAATAATAAAAGAAATGAATGTTTCAAGGCTTATAATTAATTATTTCTAACTATCTCCATCATTGTTCAGCTCATAAAGAAAAGAGTACTCCATGAAGTTCACAATACTAAAAATTCAAATAAGTCAAACAATAAAAACACAAGAACCTTTCTAAAGAGGATGTTAGTTAAATAATAATAAAAAAATCCAAACGTAACAAATCTTAAATATTTAGTGTTTAGAGAGTGTGAAGAAGTCAAAAGACACTAAACAAAAGGTTGCATAATTAAATATGATATTATGGTATTAAAATTAGGCCCTATAGTGGCATTATTGAGGGAACATGAAGGAACCTTCTTTCTTATATTAATTAGTTGATATATTTTAAACCACGAAAGTTTAATTGTTGGCATAATAAAAGAAATAAATGTTTCAGGACTTATAATTAATTATTATTAATGGTTACATTCTATTTATTTTCTATTTTTAATCTTTTGTAATGTAATTATTTTTTAACCTCAGCCACTATTTTAGATAACAGAGAATATAAAAAGATGAAAAATAGCGATGCCACATCAACTCTTTTAGTCCCATATTTGTATATATATATATATATCTTGGGTCCATTTCATTAGGGGCCCAAAAGCCCATAGTCTAAAAAGGCTTGCTTGGTGTGCAATTATCACTAAGTTTTGGACTTGAATGAAATTTTCTATTAAAATAGGTTTTGAAAAGTGTACTATATAAAGAAGAATAAGTGGAGCAATTGAAAAGTGTGGCCAAAGTGAAAAAGTGGCAAGAGAGAGAAGAACAAGACAATTTTGGTTTTAGGAATAGGAACTTTAATTTTTTATTGGACGATCGAATGACGAATTTAACTCTGTTTTCTCCTAAATTTGGAGGGTAAGTTCCTGACATTATCCTCTACAATCCTACTAGTCTTGATTTTTGTTTTATCCTCTCCTTAATTATTTTTTAGATGCCCGCTTATTAAAGAGATATATTAGGCTGTTACTGTAGGCCAAGATTATTGAGATTCTTAATGTTTTTAACCTGAGAAGAATTTGTGCTATAATCTCATTAATATAGTAGAAGATTATATAAGATTACAATCTCATACTTTTTTTCGTTTTGAGTTCTCACATAAAAATATGTATCCTTGTGTTTGGTATATTGCTTTGGAATGTGTTGGTTTATTTGTACCTCGCAAATTTGTGGTATACATCCCATTTTAATCACATAAAGAAGAAATTGTGTTAGATATTATGAGAGCATGGTATGAGAGCATCAGGTTATGTGTTTCTATTACTTGTTGGTTGAGATTGAGGAATCTTTGGTATGCATGATTAAATTAAAATCATTAACTTATGGTATTTGGTAATTTAGAATGGAAAATGTGTTAGATATTATGATAAAATCATTGCCCACGGAGGTGGAAAGTTGTATGCAGAGAGCAGACTTGGTGGTCCTTACTGTATGATATGGTGGGGAAGATTTAGTGGGTCCATCTCATTTGATGCCGTAAAACACGTAGTCAAAAAAGTCTTGCTTGGTGTGCAATTATCACTAGCTTTTGGACTTGGATGAAAGTTTCCATAAAATAGGTTTTGAAAAGTGTACTATATAAAGAAGAATAAGTGGAGAGGCTAAAAAATGTGGCCGAAGCAAAAAAGTGGGGGGAGAAAGAGAAGAACGAGACAAAGGTAATTTTTGTTTTTTAGAATAGGAAATTCAATCTTTGATTGGACGATCGAAAAGTGAATTTAACTTTGTTTTCTCCTAAATTTAAAGGCTAAGTTCCTGGCATAACTCTCTATAATCCTATAGGTCTAGATTTTTATTTTATCTTCTCGTTGGCTTTTTTTAGATACTCACTTATTAAAGAGACAGATATTTGGCTGTTACTATAAGCCAAGATTATTGAGATTTTTTATGCTGTTAGCCTCTAATTTTATTTGTAATCCCATTAATATAATGGAAGATTGTAGTCCATGGTTTTTCCCATTTTGGGTTTTTTACATTAAAATTTGTATCTCTTATAGTTAATTTTCTATGGTCCCAATATACTAATTAATGTAGGTATCATTGGATATGAGACGTGCTTGAGAAGACTCACAGAATGGAAAATGGGTAAGATATTATGACAAAGTCATGGCCTAAGGAGAAGTTGGAAAGTTGTATGCAGAGAGTAGACTAGGTGGTCCCCAGTCCCCCACATATGATCTGAAGGGGGAGATTTGTTGGGTCCATCTCATTTAGGGCCGTAAAGCACTTAGTCAAAAAAGACTTACTTGGTATGCAATTATTACTAATTTTTGGACTTGGATGAAAGTTTCCATTAAAATAGGTTTTAAAAAGTATACTATATAAAGAAGAATAAGTGGAGAGGCTAAAAAATGTGGCCAAAACAAAAAAGTGGGGGGAGAGAGAAGAACGAGACAGAGGTAATTTTTGTTTTTGGAAATAGAAATTTCAATTTTTGATTAGATGATCAAAATGTGAATTTAACTTCATTTTCTCTCAAATTTGAAGGATAAATTCCTGGTATTGCCCTCTATAATCCTATTGGTCTAGGTTTTAATTTTATCTTTTCGTTGGTTGTTTTTGAGATACTCACTTGTTAAAGAGATATATATTAAGCTGTTACTGTAAGTCAAGATTATTGAGATTCTTGATACTGTTAGCCTCTAATGTTATTTAAAGAAGAATTTGTTCTGTAATCCCATTAATATAATGGAAGATTGTAGCCTATGGTTTTTCTCATTTTGGATTTTTTACATAAAAATATGTGTCTGTTGTAGTTGATTTATTTTTTTGGATTGTGTTGGTTTATTCTTGCCTTATTAATTTGTGGTACAAATCTCTTTTTAATCGCACAAAGAGGGAAAGAAGTTTGTTTCTGCTAAATTTGTAACTGCTTTTGTGGGTTCCTTTCCCAACTTTTTTGTGTGTGTGTTATTGAGCCATAATCTAGTAAGAGTTTCAATGAATTAAAAGACAGAAAAATGCATATTTCAATACATTATAATATAAAATACATTGTATTAGACTCTCTGTGCATGTTTTTTTTTTAAATTTTTTTATCCTTACTTTATTAAAATAAAAGATCTCTTGTTAAAAAATTACTCTATATATAATGAATTTTCCTAAGTTACATTTATTGTAACTTACAACCAAGATTTTTAGTACAAAAATAAGTAACAGAGCAAAGGTAAGCAAGTGAATGAATTTTTCTTGGCTGTAAGTTACATTTGATTAAATTAGGTAGTCCTATATATATTTACTGGTTTCTAATTAAATGGCTTATTCCTATACGTGATTGTCTAATAGAATATCAACTTTCCAAGTTTTGCAAAGAATTTGCATGTGGATGCCAACAATAGTAGAACCTCAATAAAGTTAAAACTTATTAAATTGATAATTTAGATTAAATCATTAATTTTACTAGTCTCAACTTCAGGTTAGTGTAATAAATTAATAATTCGATAAATTTATAAAAGAATATTTTTATAAAAATCCAATTTTTTCTAGGACTCTAGTCTGTATCTGTTTTTTGTGAAATATGTTCTCATCATTGCTTGATTCTTTTTTTAACTTGCTTTCAATTTGGATTTTTTTTTTAATGCGGAAAGAATTTCAATTGGATTGTTATTTTTCCAATAAGTAATTATTTAATATCAATACCACTTTAAGTGGTCCATTACCCAGGATAGGTTCTATAATAGAAGTATCATCTTTAACATGAAAAAATACGAACAACAAAATAATTATGTTACTACCAATGTAAAAGTACCGACTACTATTTGAATAAAACGTAAACCAAATCAAGGTAATTCAACAATATAAATGCTACAATATTTTTCAAAATAAGGAGTACATACTTCATCAATTAATATATAATTTATTGATTATCGTTTTCTTTGGTCCCAATATACTAATTTATCAAGGTTTTGTTTTAGTTCAATTGATAAAATTTCTTGATTAAAAATAAAAAAGTTTAGGATTCAAAAAACTTAACCTTAATTTATTTGGACAATCAATTAGGATAATTTAGATTGAAAAATAAAATAAAATAAAGCAACTAAACTTTAAATGCAAATGCTAACAGTAACATAAATCACCAAGAGATTAAGACACTAGCACATCTGATTTCACCATAACCAGTCCAATTTAATCATCCATCTATTTTATTAAGAATTATTACCCATGTTGACAATAAATTTTCCTAACCTATTCAATATCCTTTCTTGAATAATATCAAAAGTAACCTCACTTGTTAACCCACTACATCTCTATGTAAATTTAAATATGTAAAGATTTATTAAGTTTCATGGAAATTCTTAAAGAAAACTGTACGAATCACCTTGACACATATTTGTTTTTTGTTCAATTCATAGCATCCATTACATAGAGAAAAAACATATAAATCTCCTCTTGGTCTCTTTATTTATCCTCAAATCATTCAAATATTGACAAGATATTCAAAATATTAAGCACAATAATAAACAATCAATCATGGAATAATAAACTAAAAATTAAATAAATTTATGAAATTAAATATTTATAATTAAACTACATCGTAGTTCTAACAAAATATTATCTCATATATACATATTAATTTGATTGACATTAGAACTGCCCCAGCCAACAAATAGCACCTAGCACTAGAATAGAAAGAAAAATTTCATATACGACATTAAGTAGCTCGCTAGTACCCTACACCTACTACAAATAGATATTAAAAAATACTAATTCTAGCATCCTCCACCTATATTAAATATTCCCCTAATCATATAATTTCCTCTCGTATAAGAAAAATGGGCTCTAAGATTATCCTTCTTTTAGGTCTTGCGATGGCTCTAGTTCTTCTCACTTCTTCAGAGGTGGCAGCCAGAAACCTAGCTGAGACTTCCACTAACATGAGAAAAGGTCAGCTTCTTGGTCTCCATATTAATTTGGCCTTCACAACATAATAATAGGATTAATTTGTTTAAATTAAGTTATATTGCCATGATTAATGATTAACCTTTTAAGAGAATGACACTTAACATTTTTCATTTGCAGCTGAGGCGGCCACAAAGAACACTTTCGTGAAGTTTATACCAAGCCTTTACAGTCCTGTTGGCTGTTCCTCTTTCTCTGCTGCGAAAAAGTGTTGATGCAAAAACGTCTCATGGAGCCTCGCCTCACAATGGAGTTTATATTTGTCCGCATCCAAATAAATGGTGCCTAAATTCATGTGTGGTAATCCAATGCTTTGTAAGCTGTATTTGTGAATACATGAAATAGATTTTAGAATTTTTAATAAAGATATTCCGACCCAAAAAAAAAAAAAAAGTAGCAAGAGAAGTAGTATCAGTTCAAAATTATTCAACTTTATAGATTATTTAATTATCTTGAATAATACACGTTATCTGTAACTATAAAATAATAACACCATAGAAACTAAGGATAATTAAAAATCCCCACAGCTCATGAGATTCTTCGTTTGAAAAAGAAGTAGCTGATTTTCCTTCGTATTGGTTCATCGCATGCATGCATGTAACGCCCCCAACACAATTCAGGAAGCCACTGTCAGCGTTGAGCCGCGCGTACATGTACTTTCTCATCCACTAACAGCCTCATCCTTAATGTAAATGTTAATATGAATGCTTTGATAATTTACAAAAATTTAGCAAGCCAAGCGGAAGGGGAACTATGATCTTTTGTAACGTTAGATTACTGTTTAAGGAGTCGAGATACGATCACAATACAACAAGAAGGTTTACTTATTCCATAGCGTATAAGGGTCCAACAATTACGATGGGGCTGCATTATAGAGTTCCCAAAACTCTATGCTATAGTTCTCTTCTTATGCACTCTAATTTTTTATTTGCTTTGCTTTTGGCTGTTATATGAGTTAGGGAGAGAGAGGGGGAGAGAAGTTAGTCCTTAAAGCATGCGACTCCTCATCGACTTCTGTCTACTTAACTACACACGGTTTTGGCATTTTGAACTAAAATGCAAAAGCAGTAACTACCACTTGGGTAGTCACCTATAATCCAGGTTGGTTCAGCTCACCTTAGGTGACCCGTCATTCATGTCTTACATCTTCCACTCATATTGTAATGTTCATATTGGTATATACGCCGCCTAACTCATGAATAAACCAATATAACCCAATAAGAAATCTACAAATATCTTGACGGTAAAATATGGAAGAGATTTGTCTGTTCACATATGTGAAGTCAAGAGATAGCCCAAACTAGTCCTTAAAAAGTTTCTCTGAGGTCTATTAACTTTTAAGAAATCTCTTATAAGCCTCAATAAGAAGAAAGTAATGTTCATATTTGTCCTTAAAATAATTTTTTTAAATCTCAATCAAATTTATAATGTTCATATTAGCCCCTTTAAAAATTTACACATATATAACTAAAAATATCACATTACTCTCAGTTAAAATTTGAGTGATTAATTGTTTGGTAACTGAGGAAAGCAAAGAAGCAAAGGGAAAAACAGAAAGAATTTTGAGCTAAGTTTTATGAATGAAATCTAAATCTCATCACTTTTGCTAATTACAAAGGCTTATATACAATGGTCTTGGACATTCTAGAGATCTTGAACATTCTAGATTCTATATGTGCAAGCTAAAGTGTTTGTTAAGCTAAGCAATACATTCTAACAGACTGCTAGCAATGTAACTAACTTTGTCGGCTCAGCTGACATATCATCACCATTAACCAATTTTGCTAACAAGTTGAATAATTTTAATTATCTTAACAGCCCCCTTCAAGCTTAAGGTCTGTTTGAAAACATAAATTCCACTTATCTGTACTGTTTGGTTACTAAGAAAATTTATTCTATTTTATTGAGAAAACTTCAGAGAATATTCTGGATTTTATTTCTTCTTTTCTTAATGATCAAATGAGTACAAAGCACACCTTTATACATCGTTAACAGAAAAGAAAACAATAGCAATAAAATTTCAGTAAACCTTGACTTAATTTGTTGAGCTGGCATTACTTACTTAACTAACTTCAGCTCAGTAAATTCTCCCACGTGCTAACCTTGAGTTGACTGCTTGTACATGTTATGAGCTTCCTTAACAGCCTCCTCAAACTCAAGGGGCATGGCTGCACATTGAGTTTGTTTCTGAAGTAATTAAAATGCATGAATGTGAGAGGTTTTGTTAGAACATCAGCTATTTGTTCTTCACTTGGAATGAAGTTAATTTCCAGCTCCTCTGCTAAAACCTTATCTCTGACAAAACGCATATCCAGTTCAATGTGTTTGGTACGTGAATGATAGACTGTATTTTTAGCTAACTTTGTGCACTCATGTTGTCACACCAGATGATAAGTACTGAGATACATATTATATTTAGCTCACTGAACAAAGATTGAATCCATGCTATTTCTGCACTTGCAGAAGCCAAAGCTCTGTATTCACTTTCTGCGCTAGACCTTGTCACCACAGACTGCTTCTTGGATGACCATGACACCAAATTATTTCCAAAATAGATACAATATGCACCTATAGATTTTCTGTCATCAATATCGCATGCCCAATCTGCATCTGTAAAACTTGTGATTTCCATTTCTCCACCAGCTGAAAACTTTAGACCATAATCCATGGTTTCCTTTAAGTATCTTAGAACTCGTTTACAAGCCATTATGTGCTACAATGTTGGAACTGTCACATATTGATTGAGTTTATGCACAGCAAAGGCTATCTCTGGTCTGGTTAACACCAAATATTGCAAGCCTCCAACCAAACTTCTGTAACTGGTTGCATCCTCAACATACTGACCTAAATAACCTTTAACCTCCTTTTGAAGTTTCAGTCCAGTCACTATGGGAGTATCACACCCTTTACAGTTCAACATATCAGCTTTAGACAAGAGATCATTAATATACTTTCTCTGAGATAGGTACATACAACCATCAACATAAGAGACTTCTATCCCAAGAAAGTATGATAGTATTCCTAGATCCTTTAAAGCAAATGTCTTACTGAATTCTAAGATAAACTTGTTAGAGTGTAATTTATGCACTAGTTTTGCATTGTTTACTTCCCTTAATATCGATGTTTTGCACTTAATAATAATGATTTACTTCTGTTTTACTTTTGCAGGTGCAATTCTATTGATTTGTGATAAAATTGAGCTATAAGATGATGTTTAAAGTGATTGTTCTCTTAGAGAAATTTAGAGCGTCAGAAGAACTTTATTGATAAGGCGTGGGCGCGTGCTGTCAACTGTGGACCTGTAGTTTTTAGTTTAACGTGTTTTGTATTTTTAGCTATTTTTGTAATTACGAATTTAATATTTCAGATATTAGTATTTTATTTTAAATAAAACTCTAAAAGAGAAGAGAGAGAGAGGATTGAGGGGAGTAATCTATTGTGAAAAAGGGGGATTGGAGATGGGAGAAAATAAAGAAACCCTAGATCTAAACTTTTCTCTTCTCTCTATGAAGAACTAAACCTATTTTTCTGGTTAAAGGATAATGAAGCTTTGATTCATCACTTCTGTGAGATCTTTCTTGTGCTTTAATTGTTTTATTACTTTTTGGGTATTTGTTTATTCTCTGAATTATTTTCATGATTATATTTGTTAATTAGGTAATTGGCCACTATTTAATTATCAACTTAATCTATTATCAATTAAAGGATTTATCGTATGAAGAATTTAATGTTTGTGACAAATAACATAGCAGAGAGTTGTGTTGTGAGAATAAACAATCTATTTTAAATGAATCATCATATGTGTTGATTAGGATTTGGGTCTCTCTAGTTTTTCAGGCTGTCAATTAATTAAATCCTATGATCGTATCTAGGGTTGTCTATTGATTAGGGAAATATCCAACGGTCGTACCTTGGTTATCGACTAGTTAAGGAGAGATTGGCTATTAGAGGGTCTCGATAGCTATAACCGGTCTATTCATAAGTAATAATAATCTATATTTGAATCAATGATCAGTAGTCGAATCAAGCTGAGTTAATTCCTTCAACCAGAGCTTTCTCTAATTTGAATCACAACTTTAATTTGCATTCTTGTTATTTTAATTTGATTTTTATTATTGTCAACAAAACCCCCATTTTATGTTTTACGTTTTAAAAGGATTTAAATAATTACCGATCTCTGTGGACACGACCCTGCTCAATCACTATACACAATTTATTTAGAGTAGGTATTTATTTTTGCTGGTTTCGACAACCATCAAAACTTCTCTAATTCTCCACTGTCAAGTCCTGTAATAAGTATATCATCCACATATATAAGCACAAGTATTATTGATCCTTGAATCTCTTTGAATAAGAGAGAAGTATCAGCTCTGGAATTTTGAAGACCCTAATTACTTATCAGACAGTTTTTCAGCTTGTCATACCAAGCTCTAGGAGCTTGTTTTAAGCCATACAAGGCTTTCTTCAACTTGCATAAATAGCTAGACTTTTTCTCATCAATGAAACCTTCTGGCTGATACATGTAAACATCTTCTGCCAATTCTCCATTTAAGAAGGCATTATTTACATCCACTTGCCTTATTTTCCACTTGTTCATCACAGCCAAACTAAAAATAATTCTTACTGTGTAGGCCTTCACCACAAGACTAAAAGTCTCAAAGTAGTCAACACCCTCAGTTTGCTGGAAACCCTTTGCAACTAACCTGGCTTTGTATTTAGCTACACTCCCATCTGTGTTTTGTTTAATTCTGAACACTCATTTACTGTTAACAACCTTGTATGCCTCTGAAAATGGTACCAGTGACCATGTTTCATCCCTGCGCAAAGCTTCATATTCATCTCTCATAGCTTGATGTCAATTCTGATCACTTAGAGCTTCTTGAACAGTACTGGGTTCTTTGTTGGTTAAGGTGGTTATGTAAACTTTTGGCTTGAAGATTCCAAATTTCGATTTGTTACCATTGAATGGGATGGTTGTGAATGAAGGTTTCTGGTTTGAGTTTGATTTATGTGCTGGCAAGTAGATAGTTGTGGTTCATTTTATGGTTGTGATTCTGTTTGTTGTTGTGTTGGTGATAATGGTATGGTTGATGAGGAATGTTCTGATATTATAGTTTGAGAATGCTCTTGTTGATGCAGATTATTTGTGTGTGCAAAAACAGAAGGTACTTGTTCATTACTTTCTGAACTTGCTGATTGAAGATCTTCCAAGCTGCTGTCAGTTAAGGATAATGTGGAGAGATGATAAATTTGTTGTTGGAAAAAGTTTGACATTGATATTTCAGAATTTGAATTGTTCTCGAATAAATGAAAGACTTTGTTTGTTGAGTAAAGGAATTTATTTTCATCAAAGATAACATGCCTTAGGATATGAATTTTTCCCGAGCTTGTTAAACATTTGTAACCCTTGTAAGAAGGACTATAGCCAATGAAGATGCATTTGGTAGTGTGAAAATCAAATTTGTGTTTATTAAAATCTCTCATATATGGATAACACAGGCAACTAAAGCACTTAAGAAATGAATAATCTGGTTTGTGCTTAAAGAGCTTTTCATAAGGAGATAAAAGCTTAAGAACAGGTGTTGGTAACCTATTAATATGATATGCTGCTGTGTGAACAGCTTCCACCAAAACTGAAAAGGGAGATTAGCTTGAGCTAAAAGTGTTAATGCTAATTCAATTATGTGTCTGTGTTTTCTCTCAACAAGACCATTCTGGTGATGAGTATAAGGGCATAAATGTCTAAACTTGATTCTATTTTGACTTAGAAAATCACTGAATACTCTAAACTCCCCCCCCCCAGATCAGATTACAATTCCTTAATCTTGGTATTAAACTAATTTTCAACTTGTGCCTTGAACAGTTTGAAAACTTCAAATGCTTGTGATTTAAGCTTAAGTGGATAGATCCAGGTGTATATAGTGTAATCATCCACAAAACTAATGTAATACTTGTATCCATTTCTAGATACAGTGGGTGAAGGTCCCCAGATATCAGTATGAATCAGTTCTAATACTCCTTTTGTTTTTGTTTCAGTTGTTGGAAAACTTTGCCTGTGAACTTTGCCTAACTGACATGCCTCACACAAAGAATTTGTACAAGACACAATATCTTTTTGAGAGATCTTTAATTGCTTGCAAAACTTAGCTAAATGCATCAGAATCATTGAGCTTGGATGACCAAATTTTCTATGTAATAATGTCATTACATCAGATTTGGTTTTGCATTTATTGGAAACAGAATGATAACAAGCTTTAGAAGGACTATCAAAGCTTTGAAAGCTAGACAACATTGAGACAGGTTTATTTAGTTGAGTATGACAAAGATGAGATGAAGAAAATGAAGAAGAAGAATTAGAACTCAGCAGTAGCTTGCATAGACCTTTTTTAGCAAGTCCCTGCAGTAGAACTTGTCCCTTCATGTCCTTCACAAAACAAACATTCCCACAAAATTCAACAGTTATAGGGTTATCAGATGTCAGTTTGGAAATGCTTAGTAGATTTTTGGTAATTGATGGAACAAGTAATATATCCTTAAGTGCTATTCTGAAATGTGCAGATAAGTAATTTGATGCTCTTTGTGACAGAAATGCAAATCCAACATGAGTGATAGACAAACCTTGACCATTACCAATTATGAGCTGATTAGTACCTTTAAACTCCTCACTGATCTGCAAGTTCTCTATGTTGTTGGTCAGATGGTGAGTTACCCCACTATCCAAGTACCATCCATCATCAGCAACCCCTTTAAAGTTAGCCATAAATGCTGCTCCAGGAGTACAAGCATCAAAACCAGAATAATAGCTACTGCCAGACATAGGATTGCAAGCTGAAGACATATAGTTGAAGTTCTCATAATCTTCAAAATTTGGATTTGAAACAGAACCATCAAAATTTGACAGATATGTTGTTCTGGGTGCTTTTCTTTTTCCAAAACCTCTTGGCATTGGCACATAATCTTAAAAAAATCTATGCCAACAACTATTAGCAGTATGACCAGGTTTGAGACAAATCTGACATACTGAGTCCCCTGGATTGTTATTGAAAGCTCCTTGTGATCCATTCTTGATAACAGATGAATTCTTTGGGTGCTAAAGAATTGTTGCCATTAAAAGGATTACCAACAGAATATCCTCTACCAAAACCACTTCTAAAACCTCCATTAAAAATTCTTGGAAAAATTCATATTCCCTTTACCAGAGAAAACATTCCTACCACCATAATGAATTCCTCTCTTAAAATTTCCTCTAGGCTGTGCATAAAAAACCTTAGGATGAAATGCATTAGTATATGCATAGTTAGCATTGAACATACTCTTATCATCCTGATCTTGTTCCAACCTAGTTTCATGAGTGAGCAATAATGCATAAGCATCATCAAATTCTATACGTGAACTTATTATGAAAGTAGCAATATCACAGTATCCTGATCCTAATCCATTGAGTATGGTTAGCATTAGATCATTTTCTGTTATCGAGTTACCAGCACTAGCAAGCTTATCAGCTATTGCTTTCATTTTAACGCAATAATCTTCAATACTAAGAGATTCCTTTTTAAGAGTGTTCAGTTCATATATGAGCTGAAGAACTCGAGCTTCAGATTGAACTCCAAACTTCTTTTCTAAAGTTTTCCATACACCAAATGAGCTTTCACAGTTAATAACAAGACTAAGGATACATTCACTTAATGTTGACAGCAGCCAACCAAGAAGAATTTGATCTTGTGATCTCCAGATCTGATACTTAGGATTCTCAATTTGTTGTGTAGATCCATCAACTCCAGCTAACAAAATATTTTCTTCAGGTGCTAATTTGATTCCAGTTATGAAGTCTTCTAGTCGATTACCTTTAATCAAAGCCAGAACTTGTGAACGCCAGAGTAGGTAGTTTGATCGATCTAGTTTAATTGGATTCGTGAAAGAGAAATTGATTTGAGTGTGTTGATTTGTGTTGTTGATTGCTGGATTTCTCATCATTGTTTGCTGGTTACTCGAGCTGATTATGTTTGGCTCTGATACCATGTTTGAAAATATAAATTCCACTGATCTGTACTGTTTGGTTACTAAGAAAATTTATTCTATTTTACTGAGAAAACTTCAGAGAATATTCTGGATTTTATTTCTTCTTTTCTTAATGATCAAATGAGTACAAAGCACACCTTTATACATCGTTAACAGAAAAGAAAACAATAGGAATAAAATCTCAGTAAACCTTGACTTAATTTGCTGAGCTGACATTGCTTACTTAACTAACTTCAGCTGATGGTCCCATGTGCTAACCTTGAGCTGACTGCTTGTACACGTTATGAGCTTCCTTAACAAGGTCTAGAAAGTACATTGAGCTTGGTCCTTAGACAATTGAATTGATCAAAAGCTAGAGGCTTGCTAAGCACCTTTGCTCCTTGATCGCTACTAGAAACATGATTGATTTTTTTAAGAAATTCTTTGTCACTTCAGTCTCGAAAGGTGTTAAGTACTAAATTAACTTTCATTGCAAATTAACCAGTGTCTATAGTCACAGCATAAACAACTAATAATATTGGATCATCCTCATTTTTGGCACATAATTTAATTTAATGATCATAATTTCATCGGTACATGCGCTATTTAAATGAAGAAAAATCAATTAACAAACGATCTATAACGTTAAAGCCTTGCATTGAGACCCTTGACTGTTGTGTCCACCTTAGCTGCCCATGTACGTATGGCAACATGTTCTATGATTATAAAAATTTATTTCTTTAATTATGTTCTATGATTATAACAAAAATCTTTAATTATGTTCTATGATTATAACAAAAATACCCTTTCAAGGCTGACAGGTACAACTTCCCGGTTATTAACCCAATAATTTATCACAATTCTGTGTTTTTAAACTTCCAAATGTAACCTTAATACTATTGGGCTTTGTGTCAAGCCCAAAATTTTCTTTTTTTCACCCCCTCCAAATGTGTTCTAATAACACGGACGATGTGTCAGAGGCAGTGTCCACCCAAGTGTGGCTATAATCAGTTCACATTGCAAGCGAGCCAACAGCCAAGGGTGTGTTGGCCACAGGTTGATTCTATGCACTCAGCTTTTCTCTCTGCCTTATCAAACACATATCTTTTCAGGGCGTATCAATCAGTGCGTTTCAATGGCGTCGATTGTGATGAGTTGTTCAGTGGCTATGCCTGGATTCCGTTTCAACAAATCACCAATGGCGGCGGGTGTAGTTACGGCAAGGCCGAGGCACGTGGTGGTGGTGAGAGAGGAAAGTTAGGGGAACCGCCGAACCGAGAGGAATGACTAGATGAGAAAGGATGTGGCTCTTCAGGCTTGTTTTGTTTTGTGAAATTAGGAATTAGGGGATCGAAATCGTGGGTTGCAACGGCGGGATGTGGTGCGGCCGGCATGAAGGAATCACTGGGAGGGGTGATCAGATGAGAGAGGACATGGCTGTTAGGGTTTGAATTTGGGGTTATGGATAGGCTGATCGATTTGAGGGCTTTGTTTTGTGAAATTGTTGTCTTCAAGTTGCTGACTGTTATCCGTTTGGGTTTCAGGGTTAACCGAAACAAAACCGAAAACCGAATATAATTTCGGGTTTGGTTCGGTTCGGGTCAACCCCTCGATATATCACAGAATAGTAATCAAACTAACGCGATTTTTCTGCTAGTTCAACATAAGGCAAAACCCATAATTCTTTACAACAAACATCCACAACAAGGCAGCATCGATTTTTCCAATTTATACATCCAAAACGAAGAAAACCAAAGCTATGATTTACTGCAATAGTTTTCTTTTAAAAAAAAAAAACTAACCTCTTCGTAGCAGGTTTTCTTGTGGAGGCATTTTTTTTTTAATAATGAATTGGACTGGGTAATGGAGTGATGCAGCAGGTTTTTCGCGCTTACCAATAGTAGTACGGTTAACTTTTTAAGTTTTTTTTAATTTTAAATGAATTTTTACGATTTTAACCTTGTATACTGATATTATACATAATTTTATATTAACAACATGAGAGGAATGTAAAAATACTGTCATACTTTGTATTAAACTGTTATTACGTGAAACCTCAGGGGAGGTATATAAAAATAACCCAAACAAAAAACAACATCCCATCGTATGGTTAATATTTCGTCAGCATATTATTCACAAGGCATTATGTACTATTGACGGATTTTTCCAAACAAATCATTTATGTGGAAAATAAATTAGTTTAATTAATTGTTTTGTTATGAAGACAGCAATAAAAAATGGATACAAATTGACCAAGAAGCTCACCTTTTCGCATGTTGGTGAAAGTCTTAGCTAGGTTTCTAGCTGCCACCTCCGAAGAAGAAACAAGTACAATAGACGCTACAAGAGCGAAAAGCAGGAAAAGCTTAGAGCCCATTTTCTTATGCAAAAGGAAATTATTTGAATAAAGGAATATTTGATGAAAAAGGATGATGATAAAATTAATATTTTGTTATTTCTATTTATAATAGGTTTGGGGAGGTAGATAGCCGTCGGAGTAGAAGTTTTTCCAAATGCTTTTATGCTGCGTCACCAATAATAGGTAAACGTCCTTCACATCCTTATAATTTGGTTTAATAGTCTATTACACCCCCATAATTTGCAAAATGTCTCAATATATCCCCAATCTCATTTATTTTTAATAATTTGATAGCTTTACCTTAATAAGTTTGAATAATTGAAATAAATGAAATTTTTTCTGTTTCAAACCAAAAAAAAAATTGAATTATACCATTTTGTACAATTTATCAAACACCACTCCATACGTATATGGTAAAAATTGTACTTATAACGAAATAATATAATCGCCACTTGCAAGCACTTACAAGATTTGACTCAATTAAATTAACTTGACTGGAAAAAGCAAGTCATTCATAAGGACATCTTATGACAGCATAGTGTACAAATTCTCAGTATATATATGTTAAAATACCAACCAAATCAATTAAGGGCCATCAATTTTATTTTATATATCAATGGAAAAAACAAGTCAGCTTAATCAATTTTATCAATTTTTTTTATCGATTGTTGAATTCTGAAGGGTCATTAAAATGAATAGTCCTACACATCTCAAATTTTTTGTCCCAATAAATTATCATAAATCACGTGACATTTATCTGTTGATTAATAAGATAATACAATTAATTCATTTAGATCTTGTAAAAAACTATCAATTACTTAATGAATAATGCATCATTTAGAATGAAATTTAGGATAAAAAATTTAGAATGGTTATCATTACTCCATGAAATAGCATTATAATAGAGGATCAAGGAAAATTTTTATAATACTTATTAGAAAAAATTAAATTGGCTCAACAAGAACTGCATTTCATAATACTTTAAATTTTCTATCCAAAAAAAAAAATAATAATACTTTAAATTTAAATAGGCTTAAGGAAAATGTTTTTCCCTAAGGCCCAAAACACGTTGAGCCGCCATTACTACAGAGACTAAGCTCAATGCCGCACTTAATACAGCTTTCACACCCACTAACAAAGTAACACTAAGTCAAAAGTTATATGATATCGATTGATAAAAGCAACGCATTTTAATTTATTGATGATATATGAACGTGAAATGGGGGTACGTAAGAGTATGCAATGTTAGCATATTCTCAAAAAGAATAAACCTAAATGCTCGATCAAGCAATAACATATTATGTTAAAAGTCCCATCAAACCAATTAAGGACCCACGATTTACTTTTTATATTTAAAGCAAGAACACCTTTCCCCTCTCACAAATGACTCTGTGCTATCTTGATGACTGTGGCCAAAATCCAGAAAAGACCAATATTAATAGTGCATCAAACTTGTATAATTATTTTATCACTTTTTCTCAATCATATGTGGGATTATCTCCTCAGCAGTAGGTTTTCTTTCTTTTTTTCTTTTTCTTTTTTTTTTTTTGATATGATCTCCTTAATAGTAGTTAGTAATACAACTAAAAGTTAATTGTGGGGCCGATGGACTGAATTATAAGATGAGCGTGAAACACACCAATGAGGATTAAATTACCTTTTTCCCCATTATTCTCAAGCAGAAAACTTTGAAGTCTTGAGGTCTTGTATATATAAATGCCAAGTTCCAGTTTATGACTGCATTAAAAAATCCAACACGTAAACATAAAACAATGGCATCATCAACCCTGATTATACTGATCCTATTTCTTCTGCTAAAATTTTCAGAAAATGCTGCTTCTGGTTATACTAAAGAAGCATATGCTCTTCTCAAATGGAAAACAAGCCTTCAAAATCAGAACTACTCTTTGTTGTCCTCATGGACACTTTATCCTGTTGATGCAACCAATGTTTCTTCCTATTCAGAAATCAAAAAAATCCCGTGTGCTTGGTTTGGAATTGATTGCAATCCTGCAAAAAGAGTCATCAGTATTAACCTGAGCACTCTTGGTTTAAAAGGTACGCTCCATGAATTCTCATTCTCATCGTTTCCTCAACTTAAGTATCTTAATCTAATGCGCAATGCATTTTTTGGTATCATCCCACCTGAAATCGGTAGACTCTACAAGCTGGAGTATCTTGATTTATTCAATAATACATTCTCTGGCATCATCCCACCTCAAATCGGTAACCTCTCTAAGCTTGAGATTCTTGATTTAGGAGGTAATCAATTGTCTGGTGTAATACCACCAGAAATCGGCCTCGTAACTCAGCTGAAGATCTTTTACGTTGATACGAATCAGCTACATGGCTCAGTTCCACGTGAAGTAGGACAGTTAAGCAATCTTAGAGAACTTGTTTTGTGCCAAAACAATTTGTCTGGTTGGATCCCTTCTTCTTTGGGTAACTTAAGCAACTTGGCTCTCTTGATTCTTTATAAAAATTCACTTTGTGGCTCTATTCCATCAACTATAGGAAATTTAAAATCTATCTCAGAGATAAACTTGGCTCACAAAAAACTTAGTGGCTCAATTCCCATTTCTTTGGGTAACTTAAGCAACTTGGCTCTGTTATATCTTTTTGCCAACTCACTCTCCAGTTCTATTCCTCCAGCTTTAGGAAACTTGAAGTCTCTTCTCTGTCTGCATTTCTTCAACAATCAATTCAGTGGTTCAATCCCTCTTTCTTTGTGTAACTTGAGCAATTTAGCTGAATTGTACCTTTCTGAAAATTCACTTTCAGGTTCTATCCCTCCATTTCAAGGAAATGTCAAATCTCTCTTGAATTTAGGATTTTGCATGAATCATCTTAGCGGTGCTATCCCTCCTTCAGTTGGCAATTTCACCAATTTAAAAGGCTTATACCTGTACTCCAACAGTCTTTCTGGTTCTGTTCCCGGAGAAATAGGAAATCTCATGCAATTAACTAACCTAGAGATAGATAACAATCAGCTTTTTGGTCAAATTCCCAGAAGCCTCAGAAATTTAACATGCTTAAACAGAGTACATCTTGAACAAAACCATCTCACTGGAAACATATCTGAAGTTTTTGGCATATATCCGAACCTGACCTTTTTAGATATGGGCCATAACAATTTTTATGGCGAGATCTGGTCTAGCTGGGGTAAATGTCAACAACTAGGGACTTTAAACTTTTCAATGAATAACATCACTGGGAGCATACCTCCTGAGATTGGGAAGTTATACCAACTGCATAAACTTGATTTTTCTTTGAATCAAATAGTTGGAGAGATTCCAATTGAACTTGGCAATTTAAGGTCCCTAAACTATCTTGTTTTAAATGGAAATAAACTTTCTGGAAACTTACCTCGAGTACTTGGCTTACTCAGCGAACTAGAGTATCTTGACTTGTCTACAAATAAGTTGAGCGGCTCTATCCCAGAAACTCTTGGAAACTTGTTGAAAGTGCACTACTTGAACTTGAGCAACAATCAGCTTCGAAAAGAATTTCCAGTTGAATTGGAGAAGTTGGTTCAACTTTCAGAGCTAGATTTGAGTCATAACTTCCTTGGAGGAGAGATACCGCCCCAAATCTGTAATCTGGAAAGCTTAGAGAAGCTTAATGTCTCGCACAATAACCTCTCAGGTTTAATTCCAAGTTGCTTTGAAGGAATGCATGGCTTGTCATGCATTGACATCTCATACAATGAGTTACTAGGTCTAATTCCTAACAGTACAGGATTCCAATATGATCCCATACAGGCATTACGAGGGAACAGAGGATTGTGCGGCGATGTTGAAGGCTTTCAGTCCTGCAAAGCCTTTGTATCTCAAAAACATGTCTTCGAAAACAAATGGTTTTTAATTATAATTCCTATTTTGGGAGTATTTGCTCTTTTGTTCTTTGTAATTGGAATAATTTTTGGAAGAACGAAGAGGACTTCGAAAGAAAACAAAGGAAGTTGTGAGAACCATCGAGGACTGCTTTCAATATTAACTTTTGAAGGCAAAATTGTGTATGAAGAAATCATCAGAGCGACGAAAAATTTTGATGCTGAGCAATGCATTGGAATAGGTGGACAAGCAAGTGTTTACAGAGGTGAGCTACCATCTGGGGAGGTTGTAGCAGTCAAGAAATTTCACTCACTACTTCTAAGTGAAATTTCAGTCCAACGAGAATTCTTGAACGAAATCAAGGCATTAACAGAGATACGGCATCGAAATATTGTGAAATTTTATGGCTTCTGTTCACATCCCCGACACTCATTTTTAGTTTACGAATGTCTTGAAAGGGGCAGTTTGGCGGAGATTCTGAGCAATGACGGATCAATAAAAGAATTCAGCTGGATTGTAAGAATGAATGTGATAAAAAGTGTAGCTAATGCTCTATCTTACATGCATCATGATTGCTTCCCACCAATTGTCCATCGAGACATATCAAGCAAGAATGTGTTGCTGAGTTCAGAATATGAAACTCGTGTTTCAGATTTCGGAATCGCAAAATTTCTAAAGCCAGGCTCGTCCAATTGGACTGAATTTGCAGGCACATTTGGATATGTTGCTCCAGGTTTGCATTCTTAAAGTAATAAATTGATCCTTTGTTATATTAATTAATAAATCAGCCTTATATCTACATGATTATTTTTATCGTTCACCTTGCAGAGCTTGCTTACACGATGAAAGTTACTGAAAAATGCGATGTGTACAGCTTTGGAGTATTAGCATTGGAAGTGATCAAAGGGAAACATCCGAGTGATTTTATTTCCTCACTTTCATCTTCATCTTCCAACATGAACCTATCACTTAATGAAATTTTGGACCCCCGGCTTCCATTACCATCACGAAACATTCAAGATAAGCTGATATCAATCTTGGAGGTTGCCCTTTTATGCTTGGAAGAGAGTCCAGAATCAAGACCGACAATGCAGACAGTGTGTCAACTATTATGCAAATGAATCCGCCGGGCAACTTTGTTTTCAATCTATTTTTCTCTACATCAGTGAGGTTTAAGTGGCTTGCCTGGTTATGAACTGCAATGTTTTGTACGTAAATTGATGCTAATATGTATTATGGTTTCCCGATTTGTTATTGTTTTAGCCAGGCTTCTGATTGGTGTATTTTTCTATGTAATTGGTTGAGTCCATTTAAATTGTTTCCAAGATTTTACAAGATCGTGAGGGGGTAAGGCTTGCAATTCGCCTTGACCAGATGTAACCTTTTGACTTTTATGAATAAAAGAGCAAGAACAGAAAGCAAACATGGAGCATTTGCCCCCAAAAAAAAAAAATGATTTTGAACTTACCTTCAGAGCTATAATCCTTTCTACGGTTTCAAATGAATTCTGGGATGTATTTTCGTGAGAATGGATGAGAATTGATATAGGTGAATTCCAGTAGAATTCCGATTGTAAATATATAAGTAGAATTGTACCATATTGAAAAAACAAATAAATTAAATTGTACAAATATATAATTTTTCTTCATAATTAACTTAGGTAAGTTCAAAATGATTATAAAGGATCCTAGACAATCCTGTTTGTATTTGTGAAGGAATCAGGACCATATTGATTCGATCAAATCCCAAGATAAATTTAATTATTAACCAATATGTCAATCCTAATCAAAATCGCTAACAAATGAATCGAAAGAACAGAAAGCAAACATAGAGCCTCAATTAACAAACATGAAAACTCGGAATTTATTAATTATCTTGTAAACAAAACTTTAATTAGCGCCAAAATCAGAATTTGAATCTCTCTTTAACTAACTATTTATTATCTCCATCTTTGGAATATTAATGCATTAGTATTTATTTTTTATTTTTTTTTCGTTTCTTTTCTTAATCATCTTTTTTTTTTCTTAGAAGTAGAAATATGCTTGTTTGAATTGTACGTGAGCCATGCCTAGCTGCTTAATCTCACATGGTCCAATTAAACATGTGAGTACGTCTTACACTCTCAAAAAATATTTTCTGCCCCGTTGTAATCCAACCTCGCAACATCATCAAAATGATCAAGAAACTCTAATTGTAAGTATCAACAAGCTGTCCTATCTAATTAAAAATGGACATAAATCTTCTACAATATTTGATTGTCTTTTAACAAAAGGGAAAATGATCGAAACCCACCATTGTTTACGGAAATTTATTTCCATTTCCTCCCTCATTTCTCATAGCCCGTCAAAATACTCATGCTGTAAAAAAAGTTATAATCTTTTAACCTTTTTTTTATGTGTTTTATTCTTTTATCCCTAATATGATATAGATAAAATCCAACATTGATCAATGCAAATTTCTAGGTGTAAATTAAATAGTAGTAGACCAGAGGCAGTGCTCCATTGAGACTAGCAAGTGCCATGTCTTAAAAGGTAAATTACATGAGTACATATAAAATATATATTGTCCCCCCCCCCCCCCCCCCCCCAAAAAGTTTAATATTTTAATAGTTTAACTCAATAATTAAATAGTCCCTCGAAAATTTTAATCCTATCATGGCTCCGCCCTTCCAGTAGACATGACCAAAAAAAAAAAAAAAACTCTGAATTGAATTAGCAGCAAGATGATGATGGGTTATGAGGAAAAAGTGATTAATTTTGAAAAACAGTAGAGGGGAATTATCATTCTCTCATTTTCAGAACATGGATCTTATAATAACTTATGAATAATTAACTACTTAATATTATTTTTCATATTTTGGGTAGATACTTATAAGAAGCAGCTGAAAATAGGAAGATAAAAAGGATCAGATTATCTAGCACGCTTATTAGCAATTAACGTCTCCAGCTCATCGATTATGGAATTATTTTAGAATCATTGCGTTGCTTATTCCACTGTGGGACAAAGTCAGGAATTTTAAATTTTAAATTGGTGCAGAACTACTGACAACTAGTATTTTTTATTGCATGTGTGGTGATATTATTATCAATTAGCAAGTGATATAACACCGCCTATTTTCTATGCAAAAATATACTAGTTACGCTCCCAAGAAAGATTAGAGGGGTCACAATGATTCTACTTAAAATTCAGACTCTTTAAGTTGCGTTTGTGGCAGTGCAGCTGCTCCCCAACCTATATTTTGGGGAATATTCCCCCATAATAAAAGGTAGAGAGTAGTTGCGCTGTCCCAAAGGCATGCTTAGGCATTGTATATAGCCTAGGTGACAGAACATTTCTAATGCACTTAAGCTCTAATAAGACTCTTACTCACTTATCACAATTTTATAATAATAATAATAATAATAATAATAATAATAATAATAATAATAAATAAATAAATAAATAAATTGAAGTAGGAAAGATATAATAATTAAATCAATAATATGTAAATAAATAAAAAAACCACTGACCCCAAGGCCTGAAAAATTACAATGTCCTCAAAACATATTCGTCATCTTCACGACAATGCTTGAATAATATATATTGGCATCTGTATGGATTCGAATACGAATAGTGCAGGCAGCACAATCACACTGAACATAGAATATTTACTTAAGAGATAAGAGAAGAAAATCACAAGGATTTTCATGTGTTTTGTAATTGAACATGGAGGCCAATATATATAGACTTCAGGGGGGGCATCAGTTGACTAAAAATTCCATATGGGATTTTTCCTCATTTTCCCACATCAATGGGTGCTCTTTGCAATCCAATTTCCCATTTACCCAAGTGCTAATTTGAGCATATTATAATTCGTTGCGAAAAGCTCATAGAGGAGATTCCGAATCATCCATGAACATATATTTTCCAATATTTTTTTTACTCAAAATAGCGATTTTATGCTATTTTTCTAACAGCATCTAAGGTAGAAGGAAAAAAATCTAATAATTAAATTCAAGAAATAGACTATACCGAAGAATTAATTATTATAATTATTTTTAATATTATAATTACTCTTAATTTGCTGATTTAAGTAAATTTTGGTTGAATTAATATCAAAGTAAACAAATTAATAGTGTGAAATTAACGGTTTTACCCACAAGGGGAAGGCGACTGAAATATAATTTTAATATATTATAAGTAACTAAGCAAAATTATACTACAGGACCTTATATGTATCACCCAAATTAATTAATTAATCATTTGAACAGTAGTATGAATACAATACAACGAAATTCCACCGGACAATAAATATCATGATTAGCGTGAGAGTAACATTTAATTAACTTACAAAGGACTTCAAACATATTTAATTTAATAACATGCATGTCGGTCCAAACCAGTGCTATAAATTTTCTCCAATTCCCTTATCTTAATTCATCAATTAATAAATTAACCACTCTCTTGATAAAACCCAATATGGCCAAGCTAGCAGTTTCATGCACACTCTTCATCTTCTTCATTAATACCCTCTTCCAATCAGCAAGTGCAGCCTATAATGTGATCAATTTTGGTGCAAAACCAGACGGAAAATCTGACGCCACACAGGCGTTCCTTCGGGCGTGGTCATCGGCATGCTACTCCAATAGTCCGGCCACGCTGCATGTTCCTCGGGGACTTTTCTTGGTAAAATCGATATCCTTTAATGGACCATGTAGGCACAGGATTGTGTTTCAGATTGATGGAACAATTATCGCTCCATCAAGTTATTGGTCTCTAGGCAATTCGGGATTTTGGATTTTGTTTTACAAGGTCAATAGATTGAGTATACATGGAGGAACCATTGATGCAACAGGAGCTGGCTATTGGGCTTGCAGGAAATCTGGAAAAAGTTGCCCTCCTCCAACAAGGGTATGTTATGAAATTATATAAATACCGTACTTATTTTTAATATAGATGTTCACACTGTATAAAATTCAGATTTCAGTTGGACCGCGGAAACTAGATTTACTTAATACTATTTCATAGTAACTTGTGATTTATTAAATTGTAGCTACTTGCTACAAGCTAGTAAACCATAATTTACAAAGTGCATACATCGGCACCTGATAGATGTCCATACGTATTTAAATAATGAAACATTTATATTTTCAAAAGAGAATCATAATCCACTTTTAGACCGAGTTTATCATTTTATATCCTTCATGTAACATCACAAAATTTTATGTTGATTGCAGTCAATATCATTTGTGGGGGCTAGTAATATTGTTGTCAGCGGATTAACATCCATCAACAGCAGATTTTTTCATATAGCTATTGACGAATGCGTTAATATTATGCTTCGAAAGTTGAAAATTAATGCCCCAAGCTGGAGTCCAAACACTGATGGCATCCACATCCAATCATCCTCAGGCATTACAATTAGCAACAGTGCCATTATGACTGGAGATGATTGCATCTCAGTCGGTCCTGGCACTAAAAACTTATGGATTGAACGCATTGCCTGTGGCCCTGGCCACGGAATCAGGTGAAAATTGCAAGTAACTACTTATCTAAAATATCATATTTACCCTTCAACGATATATTTTTTCTACTATTGTTATAACACCAAGGATGAAAAAAGGTATTAGAAATTATCAAGGATAGAACTGGTAAAATAAATTCTCAAATGGATGAAAGTCTCATTTGCCCATCTAATATGTATAATTTTGGTAGCCTAATTTAATTGATCATATTTGTTTCTCTTGCAGCATTGGCAGCCTTGGGGCCTATGCTGCTGAAGATGGTGTAAAAAATGTGACAGTAACAGATTCAATTTTCACTGGAACTCAAAATGGTGTACGGATCAAAACATGGGCGAGACCCAGCAATGGATTTGCAAGAAACATTAGATTTCGAAATATTATTATGACAAAGGTCTTTAATCCTATCATCATCGATCAAAATTATTGCCCTGACAATCATTGTCCTCATCAGGTAAAAAAGAAAAAGGAATAACAAAAGATTACGTTAACCAGTGGTGTTCTAAGAAAAATTCATAATAACGAAGTTTAAATCTTAATTTGTTGCAGACCTCTGGCGTGACAATCAGTGGAGTGACATACAGAAATATAAAAGGAACATCAGCAACACCAGTGGCAGTAAATTTTGGTTGCAGTTCAAGCAAGCCGTGCACAGGAATCAAATTACAGGTCATAAGGCTTACTTATTTCAATAAAGCAGCGACTGCATATTGTAAGAATGCAAGGGGTAGCAGCAGTGGAGTGGTGGTACCGGGGAGTTGTTTGGGATAGCTAAATATTACTTAATTTGTTCCAGTGTTTGTTAATTGTGATTAATTTGCTTCGTAATTAACAATTAGTGGTAAAAATTTTATGTCCTTAAAGAATCTTTGATTATATAAACTATTTTTTATTTATGAGTTTAACTTTGCTAATATCACTATTGTGTGGCTCTGAAAGGTAGCAAAAAGAATAATAGTTATTAAGGACTTTGTACTCATTATGTAGCCGCTCCAATTCATAAATACAATAAACAAAATGACAAAAAAAAAAAGGAATAAAAAAAGGAGAAAAGAGAGACAAAGCTCTAGTGAAAGAAGCAAAGATACGAATAGGTATATTCTTTCCAATTCCCTTACTGAGATCATGTTATATATAAGGAGAACCAAAATTTTTTACTTATAATTGAAACAGAATTTTTCAAACATAAGCTTAAATCTTATCATAATCATATAAATGAAAAGATTAAATTTGTTAAACAAAACAAAAACCTGCCTATTGTGAAATAACATTATTCTTTAGAACATGGTATGAATAGCTAATTACTACGTTGGCTGGAAATTCATTCAAACCGAACTTGTATGTTTTATTCCCGTTCTTGTTAACTTTCAGAATATACACAAGATTTTCCGACTTATTGTGGAATACCATCCATATTGAATAAAAGCATGCTTAATATGAGAAGCAATTAGATATTTCAAAAATTTTTTTAATTAGATATTTCGCAATTTTTTTTAAGTTCTTGTATTTTTTAAGTGTGCTTCAGCTGTGAAGAGAAGAAATTTTGGTCAATTTGATTATGAAAAGTACAATGAGTTGTGCACCATCTAAGCATCAACTGTACACCAGTTGTGAAAAGAACAAATTAAGGTTTTGGTAAATTTATTATCAAAAGTACCATTAGTTATGCATCAACTGAAGAACAAAATTAATTATGTATTTGGTAATTTTGATTATAAAAAGCTCTGTTACCTGTGCATCAATTGTGCATTAGCTATAATGAAAAGTAATTAAGTGTTTAGTTTTTTTTTGGAAAATTATTGTGAGTTTTAAAACAATATTTTGGACTTTGCAAACTGTGACAATGTACATGGCCATTGGCTAAAATGGACAAATTTTAAATAAATATTAGTTCAAAATATATGTACGCTTGTGGATATGATATACATGATTACCTAGGGATTTGCACCCTTTATGTTTCTATAGTTATAATTCAATAAATTACTGCCCCTAAGTGCGAGGCTGATTGGTTTTTAAATAACCTTATTTGGCTGACCACCCTTGTTTCAATCTTAAAAGAGTTAAAGAGATAAGGAACTAAAAATTAAATTTAGGTTTGCCCACCCTTCACAAAAAACACAATAAATTACTCATCTTACCGAGGTCATGCTTCAAAGAATATAAATTTTTAATGAGAATTTGAAGAAAAGTATTTAAATATTAATTCACTAGGCAAACTCTGAACATGCATGCCAACAAGTCCTCCACAGCTAGGCATCAATGGAGCCACAGATCTCAATCAGAAAGAAACGAAAAAGGTTTGTTTTGGATCACGAGAGGGAAATAACAAACCTTATCTTCCGTTAAATTCTAATACAAAGTCATTATGAGTTTTTATTTTGAGCAAGTTCACAAAAACATGTCAATTAATTGTTATATCTTCAATAATCCGGACACTTGTACGGCCGCGTACCATGTTGGCACCATCTTCTTCTCCGCAAATTCTCCATGTTTCATGTAATTCAAGACAACGCTGTGAGTGTTATACACTCAAGAATATTCTTACCTGTTGTTCAAGAGACTCAAATGTTGCAATTAACTAGCATTCAGCTTAATCAATAATTGCATGATTATGTTCTACTTAGGGGCGATTCAAAATCAATACATTTTGTTAAAATTAAATCTGATTCGACGTACAAAAGAAGCAAAAGTAAGGGTGGAATACTGGAACTGGACTCCAGGACCACCCACAGGCTGAAAACTTTTCTTAAAAAAATAAAAGTTCGAATTGAAATTTTACCTTGTTTTGTGAATTTTACCTTTGGCCTCCTGAGTCTTTGGCGATATTGTTGTTATAGCCAAATATATTTTGCATTGTTTCCACTATAGCCTCCTCTATTCTATTGGCCTTCTCAAATTTAGTAGCATAATGTTTAAGCCTGATTTAATTTATGTTTTTTCCACTATGGCCCTTGTCGAACCAAAATCCATAATCCTATCATTGAGCACAACCTAATTCAGTCCTTATCACTGCGAACGTCTGCATTTTATAACACGAACTTAAGCTAGACTTTGATACCCAGCTGCAATACAAATAAATATTGAATCACATATATATTAATTTGACTTCCCGTAAAATAGTTTATTAATCTTGGAAAAAAAAAGTCAATCCGTAATTCAAAAAACGGAAACTTTCATTTACTCTCCCAAATTTTGGGCCTGTTTCCACTTTTACCCATTTTTTTCTAAATTATCTCAAGATCTCTCCGCCGGTCTAAATTTTATTTTTGATAAGTAAAAATAATTCTTATATTAGGTATATTATTTATAAAAAAAAAGTAACACACACTAACCATTTGAAGCAGGAAAGGATACTTTCACAGGAGTATGTCTAACAAGAGGAGGATACTTTAGGTATATTTTGGAAAAATTAAGGGAGAAAATGGGAATAGCTCCAAAAATTCAGTGGGTAAACGAGGTTTCCATACAAACAATCTAATCTTCGAAATTAAGGATCTGTCGTATTCTATTAAACTTTGTACATGCCACCGTACATTTATCATAACATTAGTAAGATTAACAAATAATTTGTCCCTAAGGGCATGGTCGGGTTGGTAACAACATGAAATTTGTAGTAACTGATCAGGATGGAAAAAAAAAATTATTTGGGTTTGACCCACCCCTTACCTTCTTTTTTTTAAAAAAAGAGTAACAAATAATTTGCTTGTTTTTGTTTTGCACTAGAACTTTATTTAAACAAATTGTCTATCCAAATACCTCCGTACGTGATTCTATAAATAATCTCCACTTCCCTTTGTTTCATTCATCAATTAATATTCTTATTGCTGTCAAAATATTATTGCTAGATTGATATCATTTTCTTCTTCTTCGTCTACTTCTTCAATTCTATTCTTCATCATAACTATTACCATTTCCTTCTACTCATCAAATGCAGCATACACTGTTCACTTTTGGAGAAAAACCCGATGGCAAGACGGACTCAACCTTGCCGTTTCTCCGGGCATGGTCAGTGGCATGCAGCTCTACAAGGGCGGCTATTATTTACGTTTCCCGAGGGAATTTTCCGATTAAAGCTGTGGTTTTTGGAGGTCCATGCAAAAGCAGAATAGTGTTCAGGGTTGATGGAACTCTTTTGGGTCCATCAAATTATTGGAACCTTGGAAGTTCTGGTTATTTTGTTCAGTTAGGTTGTTAGGGTTTCAATTTATTATGGGACTATTGATGCAAGAAGAGCTGGGTCTTGGGCTTGCCGCAGAACTGGAAAGAGCTGCCCTGTTGGTGCAGGAGTACCTCAAGATATTATTCATATGTATAGTTACACTTTTATTGCTTCCATTTATAGATGTCTTATAAATAGTGTTGTTATTTGTTACAAATTTACTTCACAGCTTCGGTTGGTAAATTATCCGCATGCACGCATACGGGTTTGAAGAATTAAGAAATCATTTAAACATGGCAATTGAAACAACCAAAGAATAATAGCAATAATAAAGTGGTCTGGAAAAGCTCAGTCAATTATTTTTGTTGGTGACAATTTATTATTATTTTTATTCTTTTGCAAATCTTGATTATGTGAAGAAGTTTCTTTCAAAAATAATTGTCACTAATTACTGTATACAATAAGGGTATTGTTGATGCTGAAATCTGCTCACCCTTTGCCCGACCAGATCTTTCCACCAACGTTTATGTGGTCCGTAGAGAAGATGTCACTTTCTTCTTGTTTCAACGATTGCTTAAATCACTGGGTCGGAATCACCCTTCCTTCTCTTACTAAGCCTGCGTTTACAAAAATAGATCAGAGACGCCGGTGGTTTTACCGGCGTAAACCCTCCGATGCCTAAGTTAGCACAAGGTGTTTATGGGAAGACGGTGCAATTTAGATTTTGTAATTGCTTATAATTTGCTCAGAGTTTGTATAGAAAATAGCCTCGTCTCAATTTGGCAGAGTTTTCCCTTCTCTCAATTTTTCTCTCTCTTCTTCATTGGTTTCCCCCCCTCTTATAGTTGTTGTCCCACGTTTCCGTCTACTCTTCATGCCCCTCTTTATCGAGTCATGGCAGCCCTTCATGGGACTCCAACCACCGTGTTGTGGGTAAACGTGGGATACTATATCTCTCTCAACGGTTCAAGGCATTAGCGCAACTGTCGCGATTTCGTGAGATCGTGTGCCCTTTATTCGGATGATGGGTATCTGGTCGGTATATGTCTTTGGTCGTTATATTCCTCTGGTCGGTGCTTGTCTCTAGTTGGCACATGTTTGTATAAGGCTTTCTACCAAAGCTCGTCTCATGCCATCCAGCTAAGGTGACTCGCCTTGGGGTGGGAGATGATGGCATGGCTGAGCTGGTGCTTTTTATTACTTAACACCAGTCCTCCAGTTTCTGGTCTTGCGAGTGAAACGAGTTGAGAGTAGAAACTGATGATCGAATCTTACTGATCCCGAGAACTACCTATCTGGTCTTCGTGTTATTGTGATGGATCTGAGGTTCCGTCTTTTGCCTAAGGGGATTCTAATCTGAGTGTGGGCCTTCGTGAGTGTGTCCAATATATATATATATGGGCTAATATCTCGTCAGGCCTTTTATAATGGCCAGTGACGTGTCGTCTCTTGCCCTTTCGTATTTGAAATTTGAAACCACGGCTTATATGTCATTGATAAACGGTGAGTGAGCTGGCACCCATGTAACTCAAACGCTTCCATTTCCTCATTTCGTTTCAAATCCCTAAATTAAAGCTGTCATTGCATTTCACTATCCGTCATTCCGCCGTAAGCCAGCTCCCTCTTTGGACTTTAACCGAACTTTTCGCATCAGAAATCTTGGTTTGCTGGGTCCATTCTCCGTCACGGCAGCGCTACCAATGTCAGTCTATTCCAGGTATCGCCTTTAACCTCTTCTCTGGTTGTTGTTGATTGGGTTCTGTATTGTGGGTTATGTACTTGTCCCTTTTTTGTATCCGTATACTTGGATTTGCTTTGGTTTCCTTTTGAGATTTCGCTATGTCAAATCAGAGAGGGAAGTTAATTGTAGATGAGAGTGACGAAGAAATTGAGGATTCATACCACAACCTGTCAAGGCCTTTTGATCCTCTACACCATTCCAGTAGTGTAGGCCCCTCCTATGACAGGGATACCCTTGAGTACCCTCATTCCCAGGCCGTTTTGCCTTCCTCTGATTTCTAGCCTATGGGAAATCGTGGGGGGCAAGCATCAGGTTCTGGTGAAAATCATAGCTCTGAAGGGGCTGGGATTCCCGAGGAAGTGGGTGACGGTGAGGAGAGTAGTTCCGAGCCAAGCAGACCCCCTAAGAAAAGAAAACTTGGCCATATGATGGAAGCAGATATTTAGCCCATCGATTATATAGCTTGCGCCACCACCCCCACTGACCTACTTAAGCTTAGAACTCTCTACAATATTCCTGAGGAGGTTCTCCTTGTAATCTATGGGAAAGATGATGTCCCCAGTCGGCCTCCGAGGGGGTATGTGACGATGCATTTAGAGAGCTTCAAGTTAGGGGCTCGGTTGCCCCTTCAGCCTTATTTTGCCAGGATATTGGGTGGTATGCATCTGGCTCTAGGTCAGCTTCACCCAAATGGGTGGAGGGTTCTCTCTGCTTTGTATGTGTTATGGGAGAGGTATGGACTCGAGGAACCTTCTCTTGCTGAAGTAAAGCACTTGTACCAGCTGAGGAGCAGCCCAAAGGAAGCAGGCTGGTACTACTTCATGTCAAGCTATGCAAAGAGGAAACCTATCACCGGTTTTCCTTCTTCGTGTAAAAATTGGAAGAATAAATTCTTCTTTGCTGGAGGAAATTGGTGTCCAGCAGTCCATTCGCTTGGTGGTGATATTCACCTTCCAACGCGTTTTGTCACCCCAGGTCGTTTATTTTTGCATATTTTCCTTCTCTGATCGTTACTTATTGGGTTCTTTAACCTTGTTTGTTCTTTCAGAGTCGTGGGGCCTGATCAACAATCTTGACGATAGACCGTTTCTTCAAGGGGAAACTGCTCTGGTGAACGTGTCTACCTGTCAAGATCTCTTGTCATCAACAAATCTTGTCGGGTCATGCTTGGTGGACGTAGCTGTCGGGATAGACACCAAGATCCTCAGCGCTATGACAAGAAAATGTGGTCGGGTTCCAAGCAGCTCCAGCAACCCTCCTCCTCCTTTGAAGAAAGCTAATGTTGGTCCCTCCAAGGCTTCTATTCCTGCTTTGCCCCCTCCTCCACCTCTGAAGAATGGTAGGGAGAAGGCTAGTAACAAGAGTCCTGAGGTTAGCATTCACTCCAGAGACCGATCCTCTCCTTTTCCGTCTTGGGACCAGGGTGACTATCTGACCCCGTACCAGAGGAACTATGGTAAGTCAGTGGGACCGAAATGGTCAAGGATATTGAGAGCATAAATCTCAGCGAATTAGCTGGTTATGTTTAGAGGGTCTCCTTTAAACTGGCTACTCTGGTTTCTTGTTACAAGAACATGTCCACGCGCCATGAGAGGAGGCTTTAAGCTGACAATCAGGACCTGAAGAAAAAGGTTGAGTCTATCGACCGTTTGAAGGAGAAGCTGCTTGATCTACCTAAAGTGAGCGAGATACTTTGAAGACGGCCCTCGAGGGTGAAATCAAGTCTCTGAATGAGCAGTTGGCCGAGCTGAAAGGTAAATCTACTGATGTGGACGATCGGCTGGATGCAAAATATAACTCTGGGCTTGCTTTTTGCTACAAGTGCATCATGTTTGTGCTTAAGGAAGAATATCCCGAGCTTAACAAGAGCAAGCTGGAAGCTGGAGTGCAGAAATATATGGCCCAGTCCGACCAGGGGGATAAAGAGTAAGGGGATCAGGATCAGGTGGAGCCTCCTTCAGGTGGAGTGTAGGAGGAGGGAACAAGGGATCGTGCTCTTGAAGCAGGCTAGGGGTCAACGTCCATTCTCCCAGAAGTTGCTGGTCCTTCTCTTTCTAAGATTGTTGATCCTTCTCCTGTTGAGGCTGTTGAACCTCATGATCCTTAGGCTTATTTTTTATGTAAATTTTAGATTTGTTTACAAGCACTTGGATGTTTATAAACTTTTGATGCTTTCTGTTTGCTTTCTTTCTGTGGTTTTGCTTATGGATCGTTTATGCAAATTTCCTTAACATATTTAATTGACTTTACCTGCTGGTCCTTTAATCGACCGAGCAGAAATAGGCACCTGTTTGCCTTAGCAAAATTTATAGAACTTGTCTGCTGGTCCTTTAGGCGACCGAGCAGGATTAAGCACTTACTTGCCTTAACGAATTTCGTGAAATAGCCTGCTGATCCTTTAGATGACCGAGCAGGAATAGGCACTTGCTTGCCTTAGTAAAATTTATAGATTTGCCTGCTGGTCCTTTAGGCGTCTGAGCAGGAATAGACACTTGCTTGCCTTAGTAAAATTTATAGATTTGCCTGTTGGTCCTTTAGGCGACCGAGCAGGAATAGGCACGTGCTTGCCTTAGTAAAATTTATACATTTGCCTGCTGGTCCTTTAGGCGACCGAGCAAGAATAGGCACTTGCTTGCCTTAGTAAAATTTGACGGATTTTGCTAGCAGGGGAATTTCATGCTGAATTCATCTTTATTGAAATTTGCATGGGTTACAGAAAGCGAAATTCATGCATGTGTCACAATTCATCATCATGCATCTAACAGAAATGATCGGAATGAAAGTTTGGTAAAGCATTATGCTTACTGGAAGTATTTTTTCAAATGCTTAGCGTTCTATGCCCTCTTCACATCTTGCCCATCTGGGTGGGTCAGCTTGTAGGCTCCTGGGCCGGTTGTTCGTATCACTCTGTACGCGCCCTCCCACTTCGGGCCAAGAACGCCATGATTAGGGTCTCTTGTGTTTTGATTCACTTTCCTAAGTACCCAATCTCCTGCTCAAAACTGCCTCACACGTACATTCTTGTTGTAGTAGCGCATGATTCTTTATTGGCATTTTGCCACTCTCTGTAAGGCCCCCTCTTTTTTTTCCTCTAGCAGGTCCAGGCTCATGTAGATCTGCTCGTCATTTTGTTCCTTGTTGAAATACTCTGTCCGATGTGTCCCTACTCCCATTTCTGCTGGGATTACGGCCTCATGCCCGAAGGCTAGAGCGAATGGGGTTTCTCCCGTGGCGGTTTTGTGGGTTGTCCGATAGGCCCATAACACTCCCGGTAGCTCATCGACCCAAGCTCCCTTCTTCTCTCCCAGCCTGATTTTTAGGAGTTTCTTTATTACTATGTTGGCTGCTTCTACCTGCCCATTTGCTTGGGGGTGTGCTAGGGTACAAAACTTCAGGTCCACCCCCAAGTTTTGGCAAAATTATCTGAAGTTGTGATTGTTAAACTGCCTCCCATTGTCTATAATAATGGCATAGGGGATCCCGTATCTGTAGAGGATATTCTTATAAATAAAATCAGTTGTCTTTCTCTCCGTGATTTGACTGAGGACTCCCATTTCTACCCATTTGGTGAAGTAATCTATTGCCACAATCGCATGCATTACGGCTCCTCGACCCTTAGGTAATGGGCCAATCAGGTCGATTCCCCACTGGGCAAAAGGCTATGGGGATGACATAATGGTTAGCTTTTCTGGGGGCTGAGCAGGAACCTCCAAGAAGCTCTGGCAGATTTTACAATTCTTTGCCATCCTCTTCGCATTCTGGATCATGGTCGGCCAGAAGTACCCCTGCCGAAGTGCCTTGAAAGCCAAAGTTCTTGCCCCCGAGTGGTTGCTACATATTCCTTCATGTATCTCCCTCAATACATAATCTGCTTCCTCGTCATTTAAACATCTCAAAAGGGGCAAGGTGAATCCTTGGCGGTAGAGTACCCCATCGAGCAGCGTATACCTTGATGCCCGACATTTCAACTCCCTTGCTTGCTTCCTGTCCTCTAGTAAAATGCCATTGCGGATGTATGAGAGATTATGGTCCATCCAGGATTCTTCAGTGCTCACCCGCATTACTTTTGCTTCCTCCCCTATGCTTGGCGAGGTCCTTACTTCCAGTGGAACTGACCTGGGTAACTTTGGCTCTGCAATTGCGGCCATTCTGGCCAATATATCTGCTCGGTAATTCTCATTCCAGGATATCTACTTTATTTCTATCTCTTAGAAGAGCTCAACCATCTACTTTGCCTTCTTCAAATAAAGCCACATCTTCTCTTCCCTCACTTGGAATTGATCACTGAGCTGATTATAGACTAATTGGGAATCTGCTCGAATTTCTACCCCTTCTGCTCATAGTGCGTGTGCAAGCCCGAGTCCAGTGATGAAAGCTTCATATTCAGCTTGGTTATTTGTGAGCTTAAATTCGAATTTCAATGCATAGGATACCTCGGCCCCTTCTGGGCTTCGTATTACAATTCTTGCTCCAAATCCCTGTTCACTACGTGACCTATCAACCATTACTAGCCACACCCCCTCTGGTTTCTCCTGTTCCACTGGTTGCTCTTCCTGAACTTCTTCCCCTGGTTCAACACGGTCGACCATAAAATCGGCCAGGGCTTGGGCTTTGATTGCTCCTCGAGGTTTGTAGGACAGGTTGAATTCGCTCAGCTCCACGGACCATTTGACTAACCGACCAGATGCATCTGGTTTTTGGAGCATTTGCCGAAGAGGCTGGTCAGTCATCACAATTATCAGGTGGGCCTGAAAATATGGTATGAGCTTGCGTGCT
The DNA here is from genome assembly GCF_022201045.2 of Citrus sinensis. Classification (NCBI taxonomy): domain Eukaryota; kingdom Viridiplantae; phylum Streptophyta; class Magnoliopsida; order Sapindales; family Rutaceae; genus Citrus; species Citrus sinensis. Next base: position 33,237,410 of record NC_068558.1, on the reverse strand, counting down.
GCCGTTATTAAAGCTAGTGCCCATTTCTCCATCAGTAGATATTTGGTTTCTGCGTCTACCAGGGCCTTACTGGTGTAGTAGACGAGGTGTTGCTTTCCTTCTTCTTCTCTGACTAATACTAAGTTGGTAGCCCATTTGGAGACTGCCAAGTACAAATACAGCTGGTCTCTTTCTCTCAAAGTCAATAGTAATGCGGCGCGGGCTAGATATTCCTTCAGCTGCCCAAACGCCTCCTCACATTTTGATGTCCACTCCATTTTTCTCCCTTTCTTTATGGTTTGGAAGAAATGGTGGCATTTATCTGTGGCTCGCGAGATGAACCGGTTTAATGCTGCCAATTTTCCTGTAAGGCTTTGCACCTCCTTCATTGTTCGGGGAGACTTCATTTCTGTTACTGCCCATATTTTTTTCAGGTTGGCCTCAATCCCTCGGTGGCTCACCAGGAATCCCAAAATTTTGCCTGAGCTGACTCCAAACGCACATTTCTCCGGATTCAACTTCATCTGATATTTCCTCAGCAATTCAAAGGTCTCTCCCAAGTGCTTCACATGATCTCTCAGTTCTTTAGACTTTGTGATCATATCGTCCACGTACACTTCCATAGCATGACCGATCAATGGCTTGAAATCTTATTCACCAACCTTTGATAGGTAGCTCCTGCGTTTTTCAGGCCAAAAGGCATCACCCTGTAACAAAATAAACCCATGTTAGTTATAAAGGTGGTACTCTCCTCATCCTGCTCATTCATGGGTATCTGGTTGTATCCTAAAAAGGCATCCATGAAACTTAGCAGACTGTAACCCGCCGTTGAGTCAACCAATTGATCCATTTTTTGTAGGGGAAAGCTGTCATTCGGGGATGCCTTATTAAGGTCTGTGAAATCCACACACATTTTCCATTTCCCGTTGGCCTTCTTTACCAGCACTACATTGGAAATCCACTCCGGATATTTAGCCTTCCTTATAAATCCTGCTTTCAACATCTTCTCCACCTCGGAATTTATGGCCTCGTACCTTTCCTGGTTAAAGCACCTCCTTTTCTGCCTCACTGGCCTTGCCCCTTTCTTGATTCTCAACTTGTGGCAAGCTATCCCGCGATCAATTCCTGGCATGTCCTCATGAGACCAGGCGAATATATCTGCATGGGACTGTAGGCACTTCACTAGCTCGCCTTTGATTGCCTCGCCCAATCCTGACTCGATCTTTACCACTCTTCTCGGGTTATTCTTGCTCATAAAAACCTCCTCCAGTCTCTCAACAGGCTCCTGGCGACCCTTTTTAGAATCTCCTCGGTTGTCCAGAGAGGTAACCTGTAGTGTCTCCTTGGCCGCTGTAGTGTAACAGCTCCTCGTCATTCCCTGGTCACCTTTTACTACGCCCACAATTTCGTTGACTCTGTATTTCAATGCCAGATAATGCGTGGATATAATGCATTGGCTTGCTCTCATAAAAGGTCGCCCCAATATCATCCAGTAGGGGCTTTTCTCTTCCACTACTACGAAGTCCAGCATCACTGTCTTTTCATATGGCTTCGCTCCTACGGTAATTGGCAGCTCGACGATCCCCATGGGGGTCAACCATCCTCCCCCAAATCCCTTCAAGGATGTGTTCGTCCGTTCCAATTTTAAATCTGCAATCCCCGTGTCGTCTAGGGCCGACCTAAATAGTATGTCGACTGAGCTGCCCGTATCCACCAATATTCGCCAGAATTCCTTACCCGCCACCATCGCCTTAACCACCAGTGCATCCTCATGAGGGTATAAAACGCCCTCTTCATCATCATCTGTCCACATAATGGGAACTTGTCTTACGTTCGCCCTTTTGGTCAATGGCAAGTTGAAAAGTACCTCTTTGATAGTCAAAACGTATCTCCCATAATTCTTTCGTGCTATGTTGGAATCTCCAGCCAATGTTGGCTCTTCTGCTATCACCTGAATGTTTTGTTGTTCCCGCTCTAAGCTCCTCTCAACTCTATCACCTCGTGTATATTGTGGTTCAATGACGGGGGACACTCCATCTACATATTCATCCAAATACCGGTTCTTCACCAAATCTTCTACTTGAGTCTTCAGGTCACGACATTGGCTGATAGTGTGACCATGAGTGTCGTGGAATTTACAGAATCTGTTCTTATCACGTCTGTGAGCGTTGTGATATAGCAGGCATCGTCCCTCGATTCTCTTGTATAACCCCTCCATAGAGACTTTCAGTGGGGTGTACTGCTTGTATGCCAAGCTTTGATCAATCAGTTGGACCACTCGGCTATCGTGGATATCATTCCGGGTTGGTATTGTGGGTGGCTGATCTAGTCGACCAGCCCTGGAGTTAACTGCATGCAGTGCCCTAGGAGCGTTGTGATAAGGATGGGTAGCCATCTGCTGGAATTCTCTTTACCGCTCAGGGAATGGGGGGCGTTGAGGCTGAGCTCGGCTATGTTGGAACTGTGGCGGTCTCTGGGTCATGGGGTAAGGGCAAGACCGAGCGGATATTCCACCCAATTCTAATGATTCCCAGCTCGCTTCCCTGACCCGCTCTCACCTAGGGTTCTCTTTTCATTTCACCTCAGCTCCTCTAACTGCTCACTCTTTATCTTTGCCGATTTTTCCTCTTCGATTTCTATATCTCTCCTCGCCTGCTCATAACTCGCCGAATAATTCAACACTATGGGACTTCTCAAGTTGTACCACAGTCGACCTATCTTCACGCCCTCTTTTAACCCCCTCAACGCTTGCAGGTGATTGAAAGCTCTCAAATCGAGCACGGCCCGGTGGTATCATTTTACAAAATCCCGAAAGGATTCGTGCTCCTCCTGCTTCATCCCTATCAGTTCCATCATATCGTCCTCTGGGGCTACCGCTCCTCGAAACTGCTCAGCCAACTCTTGGCACATCTGCTCGTATCCTTTTATACCTCATCGTGGCAGCTTGCGGTACTATTCCCGGGCTCCTCCCTCTAGTGTCAATGGGAACACCCTGCACCTCTGAGCTGGTGTTAGCCCCTGCACACCCGTCATGTCGTTGAAACGTTCAATATGCACCAGCAGGTGACTTCTCCCAGAGTATTTGAGGTCGGGGAAGTGGAAATCTCTTGGGATTACAGTACCCATGATCTCGGTTGATAACGGAGATTCTTCATCTAGCATTATCCTCCAACTCGGGGGCTTTCTCTTGCCCTGAATCTGATCCATCACCTGCGCCAATCTGTGCACCTCACCTTCCAATTCTATAGCCCGGTCGGGATCGCGCGCAGCTATCTGATCTCGCTCCTGCTCGGCATTCTGCAGCCGCTATCTGAGCTCTCCTTCATCAAAATTCGCTCATCGGCCGTCAATTTCCAGTACTCGTCCGAAGCGAGGTTGGTCTCTCCCTTCATCTACACGCTCTCCTTGGATCTGACCAGTACTTTTATAGGGATGCATCTCATAGGATTGGTCTACCGGTGGAGGGATTTCCTTGATTCTACGCCTCCGGAGGCTGGGTTCTGCCACAACTTCATCTCTCCCCACGGCGGTTTCATAGTCCCTTCTCCGCTCATCCCTCAGCTCATGCAATATGGCCGTGAGGGTCTCCATTTGCTTCTCCATCCATTCCATTTGATCTTGCATCATCCTCTCTCTAGCTTCATTTGCTATCTCTCGGAGAGTGATTGTTTCACCAGTTTCATTGTCGCCCCCTAAGGCATCCTTCCTTGATATATCCATAACCGATCGTTTGCTGCTTCTTTGATGACTACTAACTTGGTGGTAGCTTTTTATCCAGCTCCCCACAGACGGCGCCAAAATGTTGATGCTGAAATCTGCTCACCCTTTGCCCGACCAGATCTTTCCACCAACGTTTATGTGGTCAGTAGAGAAGATGTCACTTTATTCTTGTTTCAACGATTGCTTAAGTCACTGGGTCGGAATCACCCTTCCTTCTCTTACTAAGCCTGCGTTCACAAAAATAGATCAGAGACGCCGGTGGTTTTACCGGCGTAAACCCTCCGATGCCTAAGTTAGCACAAGGTGTTTACGGGAAAACGATGCAATTTAGATTCTGTAATTACTTATAATTTGCTCAGAGTTTGTATAGAAAATAGCCTGGTCTCAATTTGGCAGAGTTTTCCCTTCTCTCAATTTTTCTCTCTCTTCATCGGTTTCCCCCCCTCTTATAGCCGTTGTCCCACGTTTCTGTCTACTCTTCATGCCCCTCTTTATCGGGTCATGGCAGCCCTTCATGGGACTCCAACCACCGTGTTGTGGGTAAATGTGGGATACTATATCTCTTTCAACGGTTCAGGGCATTAGCACAACTGTCGCGATTTCGTGAGATCGTGTGCCCTTTCTTCAGGTGATGGGTATCTGGTCGGTATATGTCTCTGTTCGGTATATTCCTCTGGTCGGTGCTTGTCTCTAGTTGGCACATGTTTGTATAAGGCTTTTTACCAAAGCTCCTCTCGTGCCATTCAGCTGAGGTGACTTGCCTCGGGGTGGGAGATGATGGCATGGCTGAGCTGGTGCTTTTGATTACTTAACAGGTATTATTAAATAGCCCTTATTGGAAAGGGATGTTATCATGAGATATTTATAACTACTAGTCTAATCTTTCTCTTTCCTTTCTCTTGCAAGGTAAAAGAGTTAATAAAATTCTTTAACTTTTTGGCTATTTAAAAAAATGTAAAAGAAATTCTAGTCTGGTTATTAATAAATATTTTTATTACAACAAATAATCCCTTGGTTGGATTGGTCGGCACTCGACATCTCCTATCTTTATCCTTGGGTAGAACTTTAAATTTCCCCAATTGGATGTAGGAATTTTAATTATTAATTAAATTTAAATTCTTGTTTCTCTATCACCCATTGGTCATTTCAAGGGTGGACACCCTTTTTTTTTTTTAATGCAAACACGTTTTTAAGCCGTGCGGTTTAACAGAATTAAATTTTAATAAACTATTAAGCCGTGCAATTTAATAGACTTAAAAACTGACTCGATTAAAATATTAAGGTGTCCCCACAACTTAAATGATTACATATATACATATATACCCATTTTCAAGTGCAAATACTCTAATTTTTCTTTAATGAGGACATGCTTTTACGTTGTGCGGTTAATTAGAGTTATTTTTTAATGCACTATAATGCGTGCGATATAATAACAATAAAAATTGGCTCTATTAAACTTCATGACTTAAGAGCATATTCATATAAAATAAAAATGAAGATGTCTACATTAGAGAAGGAATATATGTATGTGTGTGTGTGTGTGTGTGTGTGTGTGTGTGTGTGTGTGTGTTTGAGGAAGCAAGTTAAAAAGATGGAGGTTAGTTAGCATAGCAAATTTTTTTGCGAATTTTGCGGGAAGCATGCATGAATTGCATGGACTACGGGAAGGTCAAGGTGGGCGTGCCTACACTTCCACCAACCTGAAATTTTTGGCTGTGTTTTACTGTGAGATGTTCATTTGCCATTAAAAAAAAAAGAAATCAACAGCCATTTATCCTTTCCCCTTTTCTTGACTTAACCCCACAAAGCTCAACTTGTCATTATTATCGCCAAATCTATTTGAAAATTGAATTTGCATGAGCTGTTATCTTGGGCTTTATTTTTAATTATTTGATTTTGAATTATTTTTCATTATTGTTGTTAATAGATTTAGAAATCTGAGAAGAAATTCATTAGAAGAAGAGATGGAAACTCGCATCTCCTTAGCAATCATTCGGGTTCTAAACCCGAAATTCAAAAATCCGGATTTTTCCGAGTTTAACCCATACCGGACCCGGAGAAGAAATATCCGAGTTTACATTTGGGTCTGGTATTAAAAATTGTCATCCAGGTCCAAAATCACGAAGGCCAAACCCAGACCCTCACTCAGATTTTGCCATCCGATCCTATATATTGGACTTTTATATTGGGCTTTATTGTGATTTAAGTGTGGCCTTTATGTTAGACTTTTTTGCAGATTTCATATGGGTGCTCTCTATTTAATTGTATTTTAAATAATACTCAAAAAGGAAAAAAAATCTATTACAAGATTAAATTTCGGCTGTTAATTAAGTTATTAATTGAATAGCCTATACGGCTTCAAAATTCTCGATTACCACATCACCCTTGTGAAAAAAAAATGGAAAAAACAATAGTCACTATTTATTTTCAAGCAGGAGAAATATATGATGGAGCTTTTGTTAATTTTTGATGCAGTCGATATAATTTAGTTGGTCAAGAAAAATTGTGGTCACTGGCTTAAAATCGATAAACAGTCAAAACAATTCATATGGCAATATACCATTGCAGCAATATTTTGATTCGAAATGTGAAGATTATAGCTCCCACAAACAGGCCCAGCACCGATGACACTCAAATGCGATCAACTGGCGTTACAATCACTAGCAGTAGCATAATGACTGGAGAACTATATGTCAATCGGTCAAGGCGCCACATATTTGTGGATTGAACGCATTAATTGTGGTCCTGGCCATGATTCATTCGAAATCAAGAAATTCATTCTAAATGGCAAAGTTTTTATTGAAGTGATTATTAATAATATACGGGCCTCTTCTTCATGTGTTATTGGGAGTCTTGGCGATCACCTTAACGAAGAAGGTGTCCAAAATGTTATGAGATTTGTATGGAAGCAGTAAAGTATTGCTATAGAATATTACAATATATACACGTTACAACTAGCGTTGTACAAGGAAAGGGCTAGCGTAAATAACGAAAGAGATAACTATAAATAACTAAAAATAATACACTTCTAAACACAGCACAATACTGCCAACTAAGGCATAACACTAACGTGGAGATCACACTAGGCCATTACGCCCCCGCAAGAGAGGTGTACTGTCGAGAACACCGAGCTTGGACCGTGCACGCTCAAAGGGAAGCCGAGGAAGCAGCTTGGTTAAGACATCTGCGAGCTGATGCATAGAGGGAACATGAGCAACTGACAGCAAACCTTGCGCAATCTTATCACAAACAAAATAAAAGTCAATTTCCATATGCTTCATACGAGAGTGATACCTAGGATTTGTTCAAACATGAGTGGCACCAAGATTGTCACAGAACAGCTAGGGCATAGGAATCCGAATACCAAGTTCAGAGAATAAGTGTCGAAGCCAACAAAGCTCAGAAATGGTAGAAGCAATGGCATGAAAGTCGACTTCAGTAGAGGAACACGCCATAGATTTTTGCTTCTTCGAAGACCAGGTAATGGGGTTGCCGCCAAAAAAGATAGTGCAAGCACTCATAGAGCTGCGATCATCAAGATTACCCCCCTAGTAAGAATCATTGTAAGCAGCAAGTGTAGATGATAAGGACTAACGAAGATAAAGGCCATAAAAAATTGTAGCTTTCAAGTAGCGGAGAATGCGCTTGGCGGCCTGCCAGTGCAACTGAGAGGGACATTGCATGAACTGAGATAAATTGTTGACCGCAAAGTAGATGTCAGGACGAGTGAGAGTGAGATATTACAAGGCACCAAGAAGCTACAGATATGACGTAACATCGGCAGAGACAAAACCATCGGTTTGTTGAAGACCAACAGTGGCAGACAGGGGAGTGGCAATAGGTTTAGCATCAGTCATGCCAAACCGATCCAAGAGAGAACGAACATCGTGATGCTAAGAGAGAAATACGCCAGACGGAGTGCAAAACAACTCAAGCCCGAGAAAATGATGCAGGGAGCCAATGTCCTTGAGAGCAAAAGTAAAAGCAAGACTATGAATGAAGTGCTAAATAACTCGGCCCTGAGAACTAGTAATAATTAAGTCATCCACATAGACAAGGAAATAAATGCGATGTCCATCACGGTGATAGAGAAAAAGAGAAGCATCAATCCTGCTTTGGCGGAACCCATAGGACAACAAAAACTTGTACAGGGTAGTAAACCATGCACGAGGCGCCTGCTTAAGGCCATACAGAGATTTACGTAACCTGCAGACAAAGGAAGGCCGGTTAGAATCAATAAAACCAGGCGGCTGCTTCATGTAAACCTCCTCGTCAAGAGAACCATTCAGGAAGGCGTTATTGATATCCAACTGACGAACCGGCCAACCAAACTGCAAGGCTAAGCAGAAAATAACTCGAACGGTAGAGGTCTTGACAACAAGGCTGAAGGTATCATGATAGTCGAGACCAAGACGCTGAGTAAAGCCCTTAGCAACCAGCCGCGCTTTATACATGTCAACAGAACCATCGGGGTGGCTTTTGACACGAAACACCCACTTACAACCAATCAAATTGTGACAAGGTACAGGAGGAACAAGATCCTAAGTATGATTAGAAATAAGAGCATCATATTCAGTACACATGGCCTGAAGCCATTGCAGGTCAGCAGGGGCAGCCTTAATACTAACCGGTTCAACGGTGGAGGGCAGTGGATGCTTGAAATAATAGGAGCGAGGGTAGTGCGGTCAAGCCGTTTTGGTTTATAAATGTTATTGCGGGACCGGGTTATCATTTGATGGGTTTGGGTCGGCGGCAGAGGTGGTGGTGTTGGTGGCGACGGTGACGAGGGTGTTGGTGGTGACGGGGAAGGAGACGGGGCTAGTGAAGAGAGATTGGAAATGGAAGAAGAGAGGGTTGGTACCGGTGCATAGGCATAGGGAGGTGAAGAACCATAAGTATTAAGGTTAGGAATAATACCTGAAGCAGAGGCGGCAGAGGCCGGTGAAGAATCGAAGCTAGTAGGAAGCGAATCTGCAGCTGCAAGAAGGGAACCACCAGGAGGAGAGGAGTTAGCCGACAAAATCGGGACCAAAAAAATGGATGGAAACCAGGATGTGAGCGAAACAGAGGAGGGAGAGGCAGCAGATGTAAAGGACTAATAGGGAAACTGAGACTCAATAAATTGAACATCACAGGAAACATAAATCTTACCAGACTGAACATCTAAACACTTGTATGCACTTTGTTGTAGGCAATAACCGAGAAACACACAAGGCTTGGACCTGGGCTCTAGTTTGTTGCGCGTATATGGGCGTAACCACGGGAAACAGAGACACCCAAATACGCGTAGCTCGGCATAATAAGGGTGGTCATCAAATATGGTATCAAAGCTCTCTCTCTAACAAGAGCAAGTCGATCTTTTTTTTCTCACCATGGCCACTAAATCACCGAATCCTCAGCCATCTCCTCTACCTCACTAGCCAGCCAAAGTCGCCAGTCATCAAACAACCAAGCCAATGATTGTGTTTCAATCAACGCCGCTGCCAAATTGCCTATACGGCTTACATCCGAAAATTATTTTACATAGAGAGCGCAATTCCTCTCTTTAGCCTTTGGCTACAATTTGACAGGTTACATTGATGACACGTCTGAGTGCCCTTCCCAGTATCAAACCAGCAGCAGTAATGGTCTGCGTACCATCAATATAGCCTATACCTTATGGAAACGCTAAGATCAATTGATCTTTCACTCCATTCTAGCCTCCTGCACCGAAAGAGTTGCCCCACTCATAGTCGGTTCCACAACATCAAAGCAAGCGTGGGATAAGCTTGCATGGCTATACTCCAATCGCAGCAGTCGTGTTATTTCTCTTAGAGAATGACTTGCACGACCTCGTTGTGATGGATAACCCGTTGCCGAATATTTAAATAACTTACGCTCTATTTAAAATGAAATCACTTTAATTGATGTTCCTGTTACAGATGACGATCTCGTAGTGCAAATTATTAATGGCGTAGGAAAAGATTTCAAAGAAATCATTGCTGGTGTTCAGATCTGTAAGACACCACTTTGTTTTGATGAGTTGTATGAGAAGCTTGTAGATTACGAAGATATGTTTAAGCAAGATGAGAAATCCACAGACACGGCTATCACTGTCAATGCCGCAATCAAACAGCAGACAAACTGTGGCCTTTATCCGAACTAGAGAAGAGACGGCAATCCAGGATTTAATAATAGCCCTAACCGTGGGTATTAGAATCAAAATGGCAACAACAAAAACTATCAGTCTCAGAATCGCAACCCACAAGGCCAACATCGCAACAATGGAGGATATCAAAATAAGCAGCCCACCGGGTACTAGGGCTACTGTCAACTTTGCGGTACCAAGGGCCATACAGCACGGGATTGTTCATATTTCACCTCCCACAAAAACAGTCCGACTATGAACTACACAGCAACCACAGGCACATCTAACCCTAATTGGTTAGTCGACAGCGCCGCCTCACATCATGTTACAGGAGATCTCCGAAATTTGAGCACTCATAGTCCTTACCATGGCTCTGATACCATATGAGATTTGTATGGAAGCAGTAAAGTATTGCTATAGAATGTTATAATATATACATGTTACAACTAGCGTTGTACAAGGAAAGGGCTAGCGTAAATAACGAAAGAGATAACTATAAATAACTACAAATAATACACTTCTAAACATAGCACAATACTGCTAACTAAGGCATAACAGTAACATGGAGATCACGTTAGGCTATTAAATGTTACGGTAACAAGTTCCAGTTTCACCAACACTCAAAATGGGGTGAGAATCAAATCATGGGCTAGACCAAGCAATGGGTATGCAAGGAACATTGCTTTTAGGAACATCATCATGAATGATATTCAAAATCCCATCATCATTGATCGGAATTATTGCCCTGATAACCAAGGTTGTCCTCATCAGGTAACAAACAATGATAATGGTAATTATTTATCCATACAAGTTATTTTTTAAAATGGTATCAAATTTGTTAGAACATCAGCTATTTGTTCTTCACTTGGAATGAAGTTAATTTCCAGCTCCTCTGCTAAAACCTTATCTCTGACAAAATGCATATCCAGTTCAATGTGTTTGGTACGTGAATGATAGACTAGATTTTTAGCTAACTTTGTTGGACTCATGTTGTCACACCAGATGATAGGTACTGAGATACATATTATATTTAGCTCACTGAACAAAGATTGAATCCATGTTATTTCTGCACTTACAGAAGCCAAAGCTCTGTATTCACTTTCTGTACTAGACATTGTCACCATAGACTGCTTCTTGGATGACCATGACACTAAATTATTTCCAAAATAGATACAATATGCACCTATAGATTTTTTGTCATCAATATCGCATGCCCAATCTGCATCTATAAAACTTGTGATTTCCATTTCTCCACCAGCTGAAAACTTTAAACCATAATTCATGGTTTCCTTTAAGTATCTTAGAACTCGTTTACAAGCCATTATGTGCTGCAATGTTGGAGCTGTCACATATTGACTGAGTTTTGCATAGCAAAGGCTATCTCTGGTCTAGTTAACACCAAATATGGCAAGCCTCCAACCAAACTTCTGTAACTGGTTGCATCCTCAACATACTGACCTAAATAACCTTTAACCTCCTTTTGAAGTTTCAGTCCAGTCACTATGGGAGTATCACACCCTTTACAGTGCAACATATCAGCTTTAGACAAGAGATCATTAATATACTTTCTCTGAGATAGGTACATACAACCATCAGCATAAGAGACTTCTATCCCAAAGAAGTATGATAGTATTCCTAGATCCTTTAAAGCAAATGTCTTACTGAATTCTAAGATAAACTTCTTTAATTCTCCACTGTCAGGTCCTGTAATAAGTATATCATCCACATATATAAGCACAAGTATTATTGAGCCTTGAATCTCTTTGAAGAAGAGAGAAGTATCAGCTCTGGAATTTTGAAGACCCCAATTACTTATCAGACAGTTTTTCAGCTTGTCATACCAAGCTCTAGGAGCTTGTTTTAAGCCATACAAGGCTTTCTTCAACTTGCATACATAACTGGACTTTTTCTCATTAATCAAACCTTTTAGCTGATACATGTAAACATCTTCTGTCAATTCTCCATTTAAGAATGCATTATTTACATCCACTTGCCTTATTTTCCGCTTGTTCATTACAGCCAAACTAAAAATAATTCTTACTGTGCAAGCCTTCACCACAAGACTAAAAGTCTCAAAGTAGTCAACACCCTCAGTTTGCTGGAAACCCTTTGCAACTAACCTGGCTTTGTATTTAGTTACACTCCCATCTGTGTTTTGTTTAATTCTGAACACCCATTTACTGTCAACAACCTTGTATGCCTCTGAAAATTGTACTAGTGACCATGTTTTATTCCTAAACAAAGCTTCACATTCATCTCTCATAACTTGATGCCAATTCTGATCACTTAGAGCTTCTTGAACAATATTGGGTTCTTTGTTAGTTAAGGTGGTTATGTAAACTTTTGGCTTGAAGATTCCAGATTTCGATCTGGTTACCATTAAATGGGATGGTTGTTAAGAAAGGTTTTTGGTTTGAGTTTGATTTATATGCTGGAAAGTAGATAGTTGTGGTTCATTTTGTGGTTGTGATTCAGTTTGTTATTGTGTTGGTGATAATGGTATGGTTGATGAGGAATGTTCTAATATTATAGTTTGAGAATGCTCTTGTTGATGCAGATTATTTGTGTGCAGAAATAGAAGGTACTTGTTCATTGCTTTCTGAATTTGCTGATTGAAGATCTTCCAAGCTGCTGTCAGTTAAGGACAATGTGGAGAGATGATAAATTTATTGCTGGGAAAAGTTTGACACTAATATTTCAGAATTTGAACTGTTCTTGAATAAATGAAAGACTTTGTTTGTTGAGTAAGGGAATGTATTTTCATCAAAGATAACATGCCATAGGATATGAATTTTTCCTGACCTTTTTAAACATTTGTAACCCTTGTAAGAAGGACTATAGCCAATGAAGATGCATTTGGTTGTGTGAAAATCAAATTTTTGTTTATTAAAATCTCTCATATATGGATAACACAGGCAACCAAAGCACTTAAGAAATGAATAATCTGGTTTGTGCTTAAAGAGCTTTTCATAAGGAGATAAAAGCTTAAGAACAGATGTTGGTAACCTATTAATATGATATGCTGCTGTGTGAACAGCTTCCCACCAAAACTGAAAAGGGAGATTAGGTTGAGCTAAAAGTGTTAATGCTAATTCAATTATGTGTCTGTGTTTTCTCTCAACAAGACCATTCTGGTGATGAGTATAAGGGCATGAATGTCTAAACTTGATTCCATTTTGACTTAGAAAATCACTGAATACTCTAAACTTCCCCCCCCCCCCCAAGATTAGATTACAATTCCTTAATCTTGGTAATAAACTGATTTTTAACTTGTGCCTTGAACAGTTTGAAAACTTCAAATGCTTGTGATTTAAGCTTAAGTGGATAGATCCAGGTGTATCTAGTGTAATCATTCACAAAACTAATGTAATACTTGTATCCATTTCTAGATACAGTTGGTGAAGGTCCCTGGATATTAGTATGAATCAATTTTAATACTCCTTTTGTTTTTGTTTCAGTTGCTGGAAAACTTTGCCTGTGAACTTTGCCTAACTGACATTCCTCACACAAAGAATTTGTACAAGACACAATATCTTTTTGAGAGATCTTTAATTGCTTGCAAGACTTAGCTAAATGCATCAGAATCATTGAACTTGAATGACCGAATTTTCTATGTAATAATGTCATTACATCAGATTTGGTTTGGGATTTATTGGAAACAGAATGATAACAAGCTTTAGAAGGACTATCAAAACTTTGAAAGCTAGACAACATTGAGACAGGTTTATTTAGTTGAGTATGACAAAGATGAGATGAAGAAAATGAAGAAGAGGAATTAGAACTCAGCAGCAGCTTGTATAGACCTTTTTCAGCAAGTCACTGCAGCAGAACTTGTCCCTTTATGTCCTTCACAAAACAAACATTCCCACAAAATTCAACAGTTACAGGGTTATCAGATGTCAGTTTAGAAACGATTAGTAGATTTTTGGTGATTGATGAAACAAGTAATATATCCTTAAGTACTATTCTGAAATGTGCAGATAAGTAATTTGATGTTCTTTGTGACAGAAATGCAAATCCAACATGAGTGATAGACAAATCTTGACCATTACTAATTATGAGCTGATCAGTACCTTTAAACTCCTTATTGATCTGCAAGTTTTCCATGTTGTTGGTCAGATGGTGAGTTGCCCCACTATCCAAGTACCATCCATCATTAGCAACCCCTTCAAAGTTAGCCATAAATGCTGCTCCAGGAGTACAAGCATCAAAACCAGAATAATAGCTACTGCCAGACATAGGATTGCAAGCTGAAGACATATAGTTGAAGTTCTCATAATCTTCAAAATTTGGATTTGAAACAGAACCATCAAAATTTGACAGATATGTTGTTCTGGGTGCTTTTCCTTTTCCAAAACCTCTTGGCATTGGCACATAATCTTCAACAAATCTATGCCAACAAATATCAACAGTATGACCAGGTTTGAGACAAATCTGACATACTGAGTCCCCTGGATTGTTATTGAAAGCTCCTTGTGATCCATTCTTGATAACAGATGATGAATTCTTTGGTGCTAAAGAATTGTTGCCAGTAAAAGGATTACCAACAGAATATCCTCTACCAAAACCACTTCTAAAACCCGCATTAAACATTCTTGGAGAAAAATTCATATTCACTCTACTAGAGAAAACATTCCTACCACCATAATAACCTCCCCTCTTAAAATTTCCTCTAGGCTGTGCATAATAAACCTTAGGATGAAATGCATTAGTATATGCATTAGTATATGCATAGTTAGCATTGAACATACTCTTATCATCCTGATCTTGTTCCAACCTAGTTTCATGAGTGAGCAATAATGCATAAGCATCATCAAATTCCATATGTGAACCAGTTATGAAAGTAGCAATATCACGGTATCCTTATTCTAATTCATTGAGTATGGTTAGCATTAGATCCTTTTTCTGTTATCGAGCTACCAGCACTAGCAAGCTTATCAGCTATTGTTTTCATTTTAACACAATAATCTTCAATACTAAGAGATTCCTTTTTAAGAGTGTTCAATTCATATCTGAGCTGAAGAACTCGAGCTTCAGATTGAACTCCAAACTTCTTTTCTAAAGTTTTCCATACACCAAATGAGCTTTCATAGTTAATAACAAGACTAAGGATACCTTCACTTAATATTGACAACAACCAACCAAGAAGAATTTGATCTTGTGATCTCCAGATCTGATACTTAGAATTCTCAATTTGTTCTGTAGATCCATTAACTCCAGCTAACAAAATATTTTTTCCAGGTGTTGATTTGATTCCAGTTATGAAGTCTTCTAGTCGATTACCTCTAATCGAAGCCAGAACTTGTGAATGCCAGAGCAGGTAGTTTGATCGATCTAGTTTAATTGGATTCGTGAAAGAGAAATTGATTTGAGTGTGTTGATTTGTGTTGTTGATTGCTGGATTTCTCATCATTGTTTGCTGGTTACTCGAGCTGATTCTGTTTGGCTCTAACACCATGTTTGAAAACATAAATTCCACTGATTTGTACTGTTTGGTTACTAAGAAAATTTACTCTGTTTTACTGAGAAAACTTCAGAGAATATTCTGGATTTTATTTCTTCTTTTCTTAATGATCAAATGAGTGCAAAGCACACCTTTATACATCGTTAACAGAAAAGAAAACAATAGGAATAAAATCTCAGTAAACCTTGACTTAATTTGCTGAGTTGGCATTGCTTACTTAACTAACTTCAGCTCAGCAAATTCTCCCACGTGCTAACCTTGAGCTGACTGCTTGTACACGTTATGAGCTTCCTTAACAAGGTCTAGAAAGTACATTGAGCTTGGTCCTTAGATAATTGAATTGATCAAACACTAGAGGCTTGCTAAGCACCTTTGCTCCTTGATCGTTACTAGAAACATGATTGATTTTTTTAAGAAATTCTTTGTCACTTCATTCTCGAAAGGTGTTAAGTACTGAATTAACTTTCATTGCAAATTAACCAGTGTCTATAGTCACAGCATAAACAACTAATAATATTGGATCATCCTCATTTTTGGCACAAAATTGAATTTAATGATCATAATTTCATCGATACATGCGCTATTTAAATGAAGAAAAATCAATTAGCAAACGATCTATAACGTTAAAGCCTTGCATTGAGACCCTTGACTGTTGTGTCCACCTTAGCTGCACATGTACGTATGGCAACATGTTCTATGATTATAAAAATTTATTTCTTTAATTATGTTTTCAAATCAACATCTATAAGGGAACGGGACAAGACAGATTTATTAAAAGAGAAACAGAAAAGGGTTATTTTTACATGCCTCCCCTAAAGTTTCACGTAATAACAATTTAATAGAAAGTATGACAATTGACCATTTGTGGACTGATAAAATAACAAAAATGCCCTTTCAAGGCTGACAGGTACAACTTCCCAGTTATTAACCCAATAATTTATCACAATTCTATGTTTTTAAACTTCCAAACGTAACCTTAATACTATTGGGCTTTGTGTCAAGCCCAATTTTTTCTTTTTTTCACCCCCTTCCTCCAAATGTGTTCTAATAACACGGACGACATGTCAGAGGCAGCATCCACCCAAGTGTGGCTATAATCAGTTCACACTGCAAGCGAGCCAACAACCAAGCGTGTGTTGGCCACAGGTTGATTCTATGCACTCAGCTTTTCTCTCTGCCTTATCAAACACATATCTTTTAAGGGTGTATCAATCAATGCATTTCAATGGCGTCGATTGTGATAAGTTGTTCAGCGGCTGTGCTTGGATTCCGTTTCAACAGATCGCCAATAGCGGCAGGTGTAGTTACTGCGAGGCCGAGGCGCGTGGTGGTGGTGAGAGCGGAAAGTCAGGGGAATCGCCAAACCGAGAGGAATGACTGGATGAGAAAGGATGTGGCTCTTAAGGCTTGTTTTGTTTTGTGAAATTAGGAATTAGGGGATCGAAATCGTGGGCTACAACGGTGGGACGTGGTGCGGCATGAAGGAATCACCGGGAGGCATGATCGGATGAGAGAGGATGTGGCTGTTAGGGTTTGAATTTGGGGTTATGGATAGGCTGATTGAATTTAGGGCTTTGTTTTGTGATATTGTTGTCTTCAAGCTGCTGACTGTTATCCGTTTGGGTTTCAGGGTTAACCGGAACAGAACCGAAAACCGAATATAATTTCGAGTTTGGTTCGATTCGGGTCAACCCCTCGATATATCACAGAATAGTAATCAAACTAACGCGATTTTTCTACTAGTTCAACATAAATCAAAACCCATAATCCTTTACAACAAACATCCACAACACGACAGCATCGATTTTTCCAATTTATATATCCAAAACGAAGAAAACCAAAGCTATGATTTACTGCAATAGTTTTCTTTAAAAAAAAAAAACTAACCTCTTTATAGCAGGTTTTCTTGTGAAGGCATTTTTTTTTAATAATGAATTGGACTGGATAATGGAGTGATGCAACAGGTTTTTCGCTCTTACCAATAGTAGTACGGTTAACTTTTTAAGTTTTTTTTAATTTTAAATGAGCTTTTACGATTTTAACCTTGTATACTGATATTATACATAATTTTATATTAACAGCAGGAGAGGGATGTAAAAATACTGTCATACTTTGTATTAAACTGTTATTACGTGAAACCTCAGGGGAGGTATGTAAAAATAACCCAAATAGAAAACAACATCCCATCGTATGGTTAATATTTCATCAGCATATTATTCACAAGGCATTATGTACTATTGACGGATTTTTCCAAACAAATCATTTATGCGGAAAATAAATTAGTTTAATTAATTGTTTTGTTATGAAGACAGCAATAAAAAATGGATACAAATTGACCAAGAAGCTCACCTTTTCGCATGTTGGTGAAAGTCTTAGCTAGGTTTCTAGTTGCCACCTCCGAAGAAGAAACAAGTACAATAGACGCTACAAGAGCGAAAAGCAGGAAAATCTTAGAGCCCATTTTCTTATGCAAAAGGAAATTATTTGAATAAAGGAATATTTGATGAAAAAGGATGATGATAAAATTAATATTTTGTTATTTCTATTTATAATAGGTTTGGGGAGGTAGATAACCGTCGGAGTAGAAGTTTTTCCAAATGTTTTTATGCTGCATCACCAATAATAGGTAAACGTCCTTCACATCCTTATAATTTGGTTTAATAGTCTATTACATCCCCATAATTTGCAAAATGTCTCAATAAATCCCCAATCTCATTTTTTTTTAATAATTTGATAGCTTTACCTTAATAAGTTTGAATAATTGAAATAAATGAAAATTTTTCTGTTTCAAACCAAAAAAAAAATTGAATTGTACCATTTTGTACAATTTATCAAACACCAGTCCATACGTTTATGGTAAAAATTGTACTTATAATGAAATAATATAATCGCCACTTGCAAGCACTTACAAGATTTGACTCAATTAAATTAACTTGACTGGAAAAAGCAAGTCATTCATAAGGACATCTTATGACAGCATAGTGTTCAAATTCTCAGTATATATATGTTAAAATACTGTTAGAGTGCAATTTATGCACTAATTTTGCATTGTTTACTTCCCTTAATATCGATGTTTTGCACTTAATAATAGTGATTTACTTGTGTTTAATTTTTATAGGTGCAATTCTATTGATTGGTGATAAAATTGAGCTACAAGATGATGTTTAAGGATGATTGTTCTCTTGGAGAAATTATGAGCGTCAGAAGAACTTTGTTGATAAAGCGTGGGCGCGTGCTGTCAACTACGGACCTGTAGTTTTTAGTTTAACGTGTTTTGTATTTTTGGTTATTTTTGTAATTACGAATTTAATATTTCAGATATTATTATTTTATTTTAAATAGAACTCTAGAGGAGAAGAGAGAGAGAGTATTTAAGGGAGGAATCTATTGTGAAAAAGGGGGATTGGACAAAAAGAAAGAAACCCTAGATCTAAACTTTTCTCTTCTCTCTATGAAGAACTAAACCTATTTTCCTGGTTGAAGGTTAATGAAGCTTTGATTCATCACTACTGTGAGATCTTTCTTATGCTTTAATTGTTTTATTGCTTTTTGAGTATTTGTTTATTCTCTGAATTATTTCATGATTATGTTTGTTAATTAGGTAATTGGCCACTATTTAATTATCAACTTAATCTATTGTGAATTAAAGGATTCATCGTATGAAGATTTTAATGTTTGTGACAAATAACATAGCAGTGAATTGTGTTATGAGAATAAACAATCTAATTTAAATAAACCATCATATGTGTTTATTGATTAGGATTTGGGTCTCTCTGGTTTTCCAGGTTGTCAATTGATTAAATCCTATGATCGTATCTAGGGTTGTCTATTGATTAGGGAAATAACCAACGGTCGTACCTTGGTTATCGACTAGTTAAGGAGAGATTGGCTATTAGAGGGTCTCAGTAGCTATAACCGGTCTATTAATAAGTAGTAATAATTTATATTTGAATCAATGATCATTAGTCGAATCAAGCTGAGTTAATTCCTTCAACCAGAGCTTTCTCCAATTTGAATTACAACTTTAATTTGCATTCTTGTTATTTTAATTTGATTTTTATTATTGTCAACAAAACCCCCATTTTATGTTTTACGTTTTAAAAGGATTTAAATAATTACCGATCTCTGTGGATACGACCCCGCTCAATCACTATACACAATTTATTTAGAGTAGATATTTATTTTTGTTGGCTTCGACAACCATCAAATACCAACCAAATCAATTAAGGGCCATCAATTTTATTTTATATATCAATGGAAAAAACAAGTCAACTTAATCAATTTTATCAATTTTTTTTATCGATAGTTGAATTCTGAAGGGTCATTAAAATGAATAGTCCTACACATCTCAAATTTTTTGTCCCAATAAATTATCATAAATCATGTGACATTTATCTGTTGATTAATAAGATAATACAATTAATTCATTTAGATCTTGTAAAAAACTATCAATCACTTAATGAACAATACGTCATTTAGAATGAAATTTAGGATAAAAAATTTAAAACGGTTATCATTACTCCATGAAATAGCATTATAATAGAGGATCAAGGAAAATTTTTATAATACTTATTAGAAAAAATTAAATTGGCTCAACAAGAACTGCATTTCATAATACTTTAAATTTAAATAGGCTTGAGGAAAATGTTTTTCCCCAAGGCCCAAAACACGTTGAGCCGCCATTACTACAGAGACTAAGCTCAATGCCGCACTTAATACGCTTTCACACCCACTAACAAAGCAACACTAAGTCAAAAGTTATATGATATCAATTGAAAAAAGCAACGCATTCTAATTTATTGATGATATATGAACGTGAAATGGGGGTACGTAAGAGTATGCAATGTTAGCATATTCTCAAAAAGAATAAACCTAAATGCTCGATCAAGCAATAACATATTATGTTAAAAGTCCCATCAAACCAATTAAGGACCCACGATTTACTTTTATATTTAAAGCAAGAACACCTTTCCCCTCTCACAAATGACTCTGTGCTATCTTGATGACTGCGGCCAAAATCCAGAAAAGACCAATATTAATAGTGCTTCAAACTTGTATGCTTCTTTTATCACTTTTTCTCAATCATATGTGGGATTATCTCCTCAGCAGTAGGTTTTCTTTCTTTTTTTCTTTTTCTTTTTTTTTTCATATGATCTCCTTAATAGTAGTTAGTAATACAACTAAAAGTTAATTGTGGGGCCGATGGACTGAATTATAAGATGAGCGTGAAACACACCAGTGCGGATTAAATTACCTTTTTCCCATTATTCTCAAGCAGAAAACTTTGAAGTCTTGAGGTCTTGTATATATAAATGCCAAGTTCCAGTTTATGATCTGCATTAAAAAATCCAACACATAAACATAAACCAATGGCATCATCAACCCTGATTATACTGATCCTATTTCTTCTGCTAAAATTTTCAGAAAATGCTGCTTCTGGTTATACTCAAGAAGCATATGCTCTTCTCAAATGGAAAACAAGCCTTCAAAATCAGAACTACTCTTTGTTGTCCTCATGGACACTTTATCCTGTTGATGCAACCAATGTTTCTTCCTATTCAGAAATAAAAAAAATCCCGTGTGCTTGGTTTGGAATTGATTGCAATCCTGCAAAAAGAGTCATCAGTATTAACCTGAGCACTCTTGGTTTAAAAGGTACGCTCCATGAATTCTCATTCTCATCGTTTCCTCAACTTAAGTATCTTAATCTAACGCGCAATGCATTTTTTGGTATCATCCCACCTGAAATCGGTAGCCTCTACAAGCTGGAGTATCTTGATTTATTCAATAATACATTCTCCGGCATCATCCCACCTCAAATCGGTAACCTCTCTAAGCTTGAGACTCTTGATTTAGGAGGTAATCAATTGTCTGGTGCAATACCACCAGAAATCGGCCTCGTAACTCAGCTGAAGATCTTTTACGTTGATACGAATCAGCTACATGGCTCAGTTCCACGTGAAGTAGGACAGTTAAGCAATCTTAGAGAACTTGTTTTGTGCCAAAACAATTTGTCTGGTTGGATCCCTTCTTCTTTGGGTAACTTAAGCAACTTGGCTCTCTTGATTCTTTATAAAAATTCACTTTGTGGCTCTATTCCATCAACTATAGGAAATTTAAAATCTATCTCAGAGATAAACTTGGCTCACAATAAACTTAGTGGCTCAATCCCCATTTCTTTGGGTAACTTAAGCAACTTGGCTCTGTTATATCTTTTTGACAACTCACTCTCCGGTTCTATTCCTTCAGCTTTAGGAAACTTGAAGTCTCTTCTCTATCTGCATTTCTTCAACAATCAATTCAGTGGTTCAATCCCTCTTTCTTTGTGTAACTTGAGCAATTTAGCTGAATTGCACCTTTCTAAAAATTCACTTTCAGGTTCTATCCCTCCATTTCAAGGAAATGTCAAATCTCTCTTGAATTTAGGATTTTGCATGAATCATCTTAGCGGTGCTATCCCTCCTTCAGTTGGCAATTTCACCAATTTAAAAGGCTTATACCTGTACTCCAACAGTCTTTCTGGTTCTGTTCCCGGAGAAATAGGAAATCTCATGCAATTAACTAACCTAGAGATAGATAACAATCAGCTTTTTGGTCAAATTCCTAGAAGCCTGAGAAATTTAGCAAGCTTAAACAGAGTACATCTTGAACAAAACCATCTCACTGGAAACATATCCGAAGTTTTTGGCATATATCCGAACCTGACTTTTTTAGATATCAGCCATAACAATTTTTATGGCGAAATCTGGTCTAGCTGGGGCAAATGTCAGCAACTAGGCACTTTAAACTTTTCAATGAATAACATCACTGGGAGCATACCTCCCGAGATTGGGAAGTTATACCAACTGCACAAACTTGATTTTTCTTTGAATCAAATAGTTGGAGAGATTCCAATTGAACTTGGCAATTTAAAGTCCCTAAACTATCTTGTTTTAAATGGAAATAAACTTTCTGGAAACTTACCTCGAGTACTTGGCTCACTCAGCGAACTAGAGTATCTTGACTTGTCTACAAACAAGTTGAGCGGCTCTATCCCAGAAACTCTTGGAAACTTGTTGAAAGTGCACTACTTGAACTTGAGCAACAATCAGTTTCGAAAAGAATTTCCAGTTGAATTGGAGAAGTTGGTTCAACTTTCAGAGCTAGATTTGAGTCATAACTTCCTTGGAGGCGAGATACCGCCCCAAATCTGTAATCTGGAAAGCTTGGAGAAGCTTAATGTCTCGCACAATAACCTCTCAGGTTTAATTCCAAGTTGCTTTGACGGAATGCATGGCTTGTCGTGCATTGACATCTCATACAATGAGTTACGAGGTCTAATTCCTAACAGTACGGGATTCCAATATGATCCCATACAGGCATTACGAGGGAACCGAGGATTGTGCGGCGATGTTGAAGGCTTTCAGTCCTGCAAAGCCTTTGTGTCTCAAAAACATGTCTTCGAAAACAAATGGTTTTTAATTATATTTCCTATTTTGGGAGTATTTGCTCTTTTGTTCTTTGTAATTGGAATAATTTTTGGAAGAACGAAGAGGACTTCGAAAGAAAACAAAGGAAGTTGTGTGAACCATCGAGGACTGCTTTCAATATTAACTTTTGAAGGCAAAATTGTGTATGAAGAAATCATCAGAGCGACGAAAAATTTTGATGCTGAGCAATGCATTGGAATAGGTGGACAAGCAAGTGTTTACAGAGGTGAGCTACCATCTGGGGAGGTTGTAGCAGTCAAGAAATTTCACTCAGTACTTCTGAGTGAAATTTCAGTCCAACGAGAATTCTTGAACGAAATCAAGGCATTAACAGAGATACGGCATCGAAATATTGTGAAATTTTATGGCTTCTGTTCACATCCCCGACACTCATTTTTAGTTTACGAATGTCTTGAAAGGGGCAGTTTGGCGGAGATTCTGAGCAATGACGGATCAATAAAAGAATTCAGCTGGATTGTAAGAATGAATGTGATAAAAAGTGTAGCTAATGCTCTATCTTACATGCATCATGATTGCTTCCCACCAATTGTCCATCGAGACATATCAAGCAAGAATGTGTTGCTGAGTTCAGAATATGAAGCTCGTGTTTCAGATTTCGGAATCGCAAAATTTCTAAAGCCAGGCTCGTCCAATTGGACTGAATTTGCAGGCACATTTGGATATGTTGCTCCAGGTTTGCATTCTTAAAGTAATAAATTGATCCTTTGTTATATTAATTAATAAATCAGCCTTATATCTACATGATTATTTTTATCGTTCACCTTGCAGAGCTTGCTTACACGATGAAAGTTACTGAAAAATGCGATGTGTACAGCTTTGGAGTATTAGCATTGGAAGTGATCAAAGGGAAACATCCGAGAGATTTTATTTCCTTACTTTCATCTTCATCTTCCAACATGAACCTATCACTTAATGAAATTTTGGACCCTCGGCTTCCATTACCATCACGAAACATTCAAGATAAGCTTATATCAATCTTGGAGGTTGCCTTTTTATGCTTGGAAGAGAGTCCAGAATCAAGACCGACAATGCAGACAGTGTGTCAACTATTATGCAAATAAATCCGCTTGGCAACTTTGTTTTCAATCTATTTTTCTCTACATCAGTGAGGTTTAAGTGGCTTGCCTGGTTATGAACTGCAATGTTTTGTACGTAAATTGATGCTAATATGTATTATGGTTTCCCGATTTGTTATTGTTTTAGCCAGGCTTCTGATTGGTTTATTTTTCTATGTAATTGGTTGAGTCCATTTAAATTGTTTCCAAGATTTTACAAGATCGTGAGGGGGTAAGGCTTGCAATTCGCCTTGACCAGATGTAACCTTTTGACTTTTATGAATAAAAGAGCAAGAACAGAAAGCAAACATGGAGCATTTGCCCCCAAAAAAAAATGATTTTGAACTTACCTTCAGAGCTATAATCCTTTCTACGGTTTCAAATGAATTCTGGGATGTATTTTCGTGAGAATGGATGAGATTTGATATAGGTGAATTCCAGTAGAATTCCGATTGTAAATATATAAGTAGAATTGTACCATATTGAAAAAACAAATAAATTAAATTGTACAAATATATAATTTTTCTTCATAATTAACTTAGGTAAGTTCAAAATGATTATAAAGGATCCTAGACAATCCTGTTTGTATTTGTGAAGGAATCAGGACCATATTGATTCGATCAAATCCCAAGATAAATTTAATTATTAACCAATATGTCAATCCTAATCAAAATCGCTAACAAATGAATCGAAAGAACAGAAAGCAAACATAGAGCATCAATTAACAAACATGAAAACTCGGAATTTATTAATTATCTTGAAAACAAAACTTTAATTAGCGCCAAAATCAGAATTTGAATCTCTCTTTAACTAACTATTTATTATCTCCATCTTTGGAATATTAATGCATTAGTATTTATTTTTTATTTTTTTTCGTTTCTTTTCTTAATCATCTTTTTTTTTTTCTTAGAAGTAGAAATATGCTTGTTTGAATTGTACGTGAGCCATGCCTAGCTGCTTAATCTCACATGGTCCAATTAAACATGTGAGTACGTCTTACACTCTCAAAAAATATTTTCTGCCCCGTTGTAATCCAACCTCGCAACATCATCAAAATGATCAAGAAACTCTAATTGTAAGTATCAACAACCTGTCCTATCTAATTAAAAATGGACATAAATCTTCTACAATATTTGATTCTCTTTTAACAAAAGGGAAAATGATCGAAACCCACCATTGTTTACGGAAATTTATTTCCATTTCCTCCCTCATTTCTCATAGCCCGTCAAAATACTCATGCTGTAAAAAAAGTTATAAACTTTTAACTTTTTTTTATGTGTTTTATTCTTTTATCCCTAATATGATATAGATAAAATTCAACATTGATCAATGCAAATTTCTAGGTGTAAATTAAATAGTAGTAGACCAGAGGCAGTGCTCCATTGAGACTAGCAAGTGCCATGTCTTAAAAGGTAAATTACATGAGTACATATAAAATATATATTGTAAGCACCCCCCCCCACCCCCCCCCAAAGTTTAATATTTTAATAGTTTAACTCAATAATTAAATAGTCCCTCGAAAATTTTAATCCTATCATGGCTCCGCCCTTCCAGTAGACAGGACCAAAAAAAAAAAAAAACTCTGCATTGAATTAGCAGCAAGATGATGATGGGTTATGAGGAAAAAGTGATTAATTTTGAAAAACAGTAGGGGGAATTATCATTCTCTCATTTTCAGAACATGGATCTTATAATAACTTATGAATAATTAACTACTTAAAATTATTTTTCATATTTTGGGTAGATACTTATAAGAAGCAGCTGAAAATAGGAAGATAAAAAGGAGCAGATTATCTAGCACGCTTATTAGCAATTAATGTCTCCAGCTTATGGATTATGGAATTATTGTAGAATCATTGCGTTGCTTATTCCACTGTGGGACCCAGTCAGGAATTTTAAATTTTAAATTGGTGCAGAACTAGTGACAACTAGTATTTTTTATTGCATGTGTGGTGATATTATTATCAATTAGCAAGTGATATAAGACCGCCTATTTTCTATGCAAAAAAGATTTAGAGGGGTCACAATGATTCTAATTAAAACTCAGACTCTTTAAGTTGTGTTTGGGGTAGCTGTACTGCCACAGTGCAGCTGCTCCCCAACCTATATTTTGGGGAATATTCCCCCAGAATAAAAGGTAGGGAGTAGCTGCGCTGCCCCAAAGGCATGCTTAGGCATTGTATATAGTCTTGGTGACAGAACATTTCTAATGCACTTAAGCTCTAATAAGACTCTTACTCACTTATCACAATTTTATTATAATAATAAAAAATAAATAAATTAAAATAGGAAAGATATAATAATTAAATCAAAAATATGTAAATAAATAAAAAAACCACTAACCCCAAGGCCTGAAAAATTACAATGTCCTCAAAACATATTCGTCATCTTCACGACAATGCTTGAATAATATATATTGGCATCTGTATGGATTCAAATATAAATAGTGCAGGCAGCACAATCACACTGAACATAGAATATTTGCTTAAGAGAGAAGAGAAGAAAATACAAGGATTTTCATGTGTTTTGTAATTGAACATGGAGGCCAATATATATAGGCTTCAGGGGGGGCATCAGTTGACTAAAAATTCCATATGGGATTTTTACTCATTTTCCCACATCAATGGGTGCTCTTTGCGATCCAATTTCCCATTTACCCAAATACTAATTTGAGCATATTATAATTCGTTGCGAAAAGCTCATAGAGGAGATTCCAAATCATCCATGAACATATATTTTCCAATATTTTTTACTCAAAATAGCTATTTTATGCTATTTTTCTAACAGCATCTAAGGTAGAAGGGAAAAAAATCTAATAATTAAATTCAAGAAATAGACTATACCGAAGAATTAATTATTATAATTATTTTTAATATTATAATTACTCTTAATTTGCTGATTTAAGTAAATTTTGGTTGAATTAATATCAAAGTAAACAAATTAATAGTGTGAAATTAACGGTTTTACCCACAAGGGGAAGGCGACTGAAATATAATTTTAATATATTATAAGTAACTAAGCAAAATTATACTACAGGACCTTATATGTATCACCCAAATTAATTAATTAATCATTTGAACAGTAGTATGAATACAATACAACGAAATTCCACCGGACAATAAATATCATGATTAGCGTGAGAGTAACATTTAATTAACTTACAAAGGACTTCAAACATATTTAATTTAATAACATGCATGTCGGTCCAAACCATTTTCTCCAATTCCTTTCTCTTAATTCATCAATTAATAAATTAACTACTCCCTTGATAAAACCCAATATGGCCAAGCTAGCAGTTTCATGCATACTCTTCATCTTCTTCATTAATACCCTCTTCCAATCAGCAAGTGCAGCCTATAATGTGATCAATTTTGGTGCAAAACCAGACGGAAAATCTGACGACACACAGGCGTTCCTTCGGGCGTGGTCATCGGCATGCTACTCCAATAGTCCGGCCACGCTGCATGTTCCTCGGGGACTTTTCTTGGTAAAATCGATATCCTTTAATGGACCATGTAGGCACAGGATTGTGTTTCAGATTGATGGAACAATTATCGCTCCATCAAGTTATTGGTCTCTAGGCAATTCGGGATTTTGGATTTTGTTTTACAAGGTCAATAGATTGAGTATACATGGAGGAACCATTGATGCAACAGGAGCTGGCTATTGGGCTTGCAGGAAATCTGGAAAAAGTTGCCCTCCTCCAACAAGGGTATGTTATGAAATTATATAAATACCGTACTTATTTTTAATATAGATGTTCACACTGTATAAAATTCAGATTTCAGTTGGACCGCGGAAACTAGATTTACTTAATACTATTTCATAGTAACTTGTGATTTATTAAATTGTAGCTACTTGCTACAAGCTAGTAAACCATAATTTACAAAGTGCATACATCGGCACCTGATAGATGTCCATACGTATTTAAATAATGAAACATTTATATTTTCAAAAGAGAATCATAATCCACTTTTAGACCGAGTTTATCATTTTATATCCTTCATGTAACATCACAAAATTTTATGTTGATTGCAGTCAATATCATTTGTGGGGGCTAGTAATATTGTTGTCAGCGGATTAACATCCATCAACAGCAGATTTTTTCATATAGCTATTGACGAATGCGTTAATATTATGCTTCGAAAGTTGAAAATTAATGCCCCAAGCTGGAGTCCAAACACTGATGGCATCCACATCCAATCATCCTCAGGCATTACAATTAGCAACAGTGCCATTATGACTGGAGATGATTGCATCTCAGTCGGTCCTGGCACTAAAAACTTATGGATTGAACGCATTGCCTGTGGCCCTGGCCACGGAATCAGGTGAAAATTGCAAGTAACTACTTATCTAAAATATCATATTTACCCTTCAACGATATTTTTTTTCTACTATTGTTATAACACCAAGGATGAAAAAAGGTATTAGAAATTATCAAGGATAGAACTGGTAAAATAAATTCTCAAATGGATGAAAGTCTCATTTGCCCATCTAATATGTATAATTTTGGTAGCCTAATTTAATTGATCATATTTGTTTCTCTTGCAGCATTGGCAGCCTTGGGGCCTATGCTGCTGAAGATGGTGCAAAAAATGTGACAGTAACAGATTCAATTTTCACTGGAACTCAAAATGGTGTACGGATCAAAACATGGGCGAGACCCAGCAATGGATTTGCAAGAAACATTAGATTTCGAAATATTATTATGACAAACGTCTTTAATCCTATCATCATCGATCAAAATTATTGCCCTGACAATCATTGTCCTCATCAGGTAAAAAAGAAAAGGGAATAACAAAAGATTACGTTAACCAGTGGTGTTCTAAGAAAAATTCATAATAACGAAGTTTAAATCTTAATTTGTTGCAGAGCTCTGGCATGACAATCAGTGGAGTGACATACAGAAATATAGAAGGAACATCAGCAACACCAGTGGCAATAAATTTTGGTTGCAGTTCAAGCAAGCCGTGCACAGGAATCAAATTACAGGGCATAGTGTCACAGGATGAGTATTTTGCACAGCTAATCCGTGTGGCACTTAGACAATTTTGCCGATTGTTGCTAAGTAAGCCTAGAGCTTCTCGAACTAGAGAAGAGAGCAATGGAGCCGAATAAGAAAACTTGTATTGCACAAAGAGAGAATACAATGCTTGTTGTTGTGTTTGTTGTATCCAAATGCCTAATGCCATCCCACATTTATAGGGGAGGCTTGCCAAGCTCTAGAGATTCTAGAGAATTCTACCATTTCCTAGCTATTTACATGTGCTGGAATTGTATAGAGTATTCTAGAATATTTACAAGCTTATTTGTGCTAGAGTTGCCTAAAACTTTCCGGAATTGGGCCAAGCTAGCACTCTTAGCCTTGTGTTGGCTCTCTAGCCTGAAATTGTGGGCAATTGGGCTAGCGAATTGGGCGGTCCGCAACATCCTCCCCCACCTAAGCTCGCGGCGTCCTCGTCGCGATCTCATCCTTGCTCCTTGAGGGACTTGTTCCACGATTTGCCGTTAGTCTTCTTGTGCTTCTCTCTTGGGGAGGTTCCGCCACTTGCTCCGCATGTGGTCATTTCCTTCTTTCGGTTGGTGTTACGGCGTCCCCTCTTGTGTTTCTGCAACCCCTTATACTCGGATGGCTTTGTGCGTTGCTCAACCACTCGTTTCGGTGGGAGCTTCGGAGGCATAGCGTCCTTACCTTTATCATGGACGGCTCGTGCTTGTTGTGGGACTTGGCTTGGAGGGCTTTTGGAATCCTCTCCCTTGTGGTGTAGCCGGATGGAGACCAAGTGGTCCGGATTCTTCTTGAATCCTCGTCTGCATTGCATGACCGAGAGCGCCTTTTCTGTGGGTTGTGCGCGCTCGACCAGAACCACACATGCCTTACTCCCATTGAAGATGTTAAGGGAGTTCATTGCGGGAAGTGGGAAGGCATGTACCTTGTCGAAGAATTCCATGCCAAGGATCATTGCGAAGTCATCCATCGGCACAATCGAGAAGTCGAGCTTCCCATTCCATGTCCCAAGCGTAATGTGTACGCCTCGTGTGGTTCCCGCAAATGACTTGGCAGTAGAGTTTACAGCCTTGATGGTGCCTCCGTGCTGAGTTACCTTGAGGCCTAGACACTTAGCCTCTTCTTCAGAGATGAAGTTGTGCGTTGCTCCAGTGTCAAGGAGCGCATGAACGGTTCGGCCATTGATGAGCACACTTACGAACATGAGCCCTTTCCTTGTAGGTGCTGGCGGTTGGCTCACGAGTGTGCTAAGGCGTTGGAGCGAACCCAAGTTGTGTTGAGGTTCCTCCGCAGTCGGTGTGTGTTGGCCCTTGAGTTGTGCCACGAGGGCATTCAGCGACTTTTTCTCCGGGCAGTCGCGCACCCAATGAGGGCCATTGCAAATGAAGCATGGGCTTCAAGGCTTTGGTGGCTTCTCGGACTTACTTTGCCCGCCTTTGCCACTTGGAGGCTTTTTCTTGCTCCACTCCTTGCAATTGCGGTCGTTGTCCTCATGGCTCTCTCCCCCACCTTGGTCGTAGCTAGACCTCTTGTCCTTGAGCTAGGCGGAGTATTCGGTGAGCGACTCCGCAACGGCAATGGCATCGTCAAGTGTTTGAACACCACGCCTATCGAGCTCGGTCTTGGCCCAATCCTTGAGGCCATTTTGGAAGTAGAAGAGTGAATCCTTGTCGGACATGTCGCTTATCTCCAACGTAAGGGTAGTGAACTCATTAATGTAGTCCCGCATGCTACCCATTTGCTTGAGGCGACGTAAGTGCACTCGCACTTCCTTCTCCGCATTGCTTGGGGCGAACTGCTTTCGGAGTTCTTGCTTGAAGTCGGCCCAAGTGTCGATGGTGAAAATGCCCTTGTCCATATCGCCATGCTTGCGACGCCACCATAGTTGTGCAGCGCCTCGAAGATAAGTGGGTGCAGTGCCCACTTCCGATGCCTTATCTCGAACACCCATGGCATCGAAGTATTGATCCAGCCGGAATAGGAAGTTGTCCACGATTGTGGCGTTGCATGTGCCATCGTATGTGTCGGGCTTTGGCACGTCAATGCGGCGCGCGTCACTCGAGTTTGCGGAAGCTGGACTTGCGGAGAGTGTGCACTTGTGCCATGCCCAATCCGAGCGGACTTCATCCACTTCTGCACGGACAGCGCGTAGTTCGTCCTAAACAAAGCTACGAAGTTTTAGCAACTCATCATGAAAAGAACGAAACTCACCTCGAAAAGTGTTCGCTTGTTCTTGGATGAGAGCTTTTGTTGCCACCGTGAACTTGGCGTATTCCCCCTCGAGACCGTCCACTCGTTCCTCCAATCCCTCGAGGCTATCTTGAGCGGCGGACAATGCGATTTCGAGAGTGGTCACACGAGGCTCCAACGTATCCACGGATGGGGCCTTGGACTTGCCGCGAGTCTTGCCTTGGGCGCGTTCTCCCTCTTGTCCGCGGCTTGGTTCCGGCGGAACATCCACACCAACAACACCCTCTTGTGCTACGTTCGAAGGGTTGGCCATTGCTCGTGAGCTAACTTGTGTGCGTGCAAACCTTAGCTCTGATACCACTTGTCACGGGATGAGTATTTTGCGTAGCTAACCCGTGCGGCACTTAGACAACTTTGCCGATTGTTGCTAAGTAAGCCTAGAGCTTCTCGAACTAGAGAAGAGAGCAATGGAGCCGAATAAGAAAACTTGTATTGCACAAAGAGAGAATACAATGCTTGTTGTTGTGTTTGTTGTATCCAAATGCCTAATGCCATCCCATATTTATAGGGGAGGCTTGCCAAGCTCTAGAGATTCTAGAGAATTCTACCATTTCCTAGCTATTTACATGTGCTGGAATTGTATAGAGTATTCTAGAATATTTACAAGCTTATTTGTGCTAGAGTTGCATTGAACTTTCCGGAATTGGGCCAAGCTAGCACTCTTAGCCTTGTGTTGGCTCTCCAGCCCGAAATTGTAGGCAATTGGGCTAGCGAATTGGGCGGTCCGCAACAATAGGCTTCCTTATTTCAATAAAGCACAACTGCATATTGTAAGAATGCAAGGGGTAGCGGCAGTGGAGTGGTGGTACCTGGGACTTGTTTGGGATAGCTAAATATTACTTAATTTGTTCCAGTGTCTGTTAATTGTTATTAATTTGCTTCGTAATTATCAATTAGTTGTAAAAATGTTATGTCCTTATTCTTTTCACTAATTTGTTTATTTAATGAATAAAATTTAATTAAGAATCTTTGATTATATAAACTAGTTTTTACTTATGAGTTTAACTTTGCTAATCTCACTATTGCGTGGCTCTGAAAGGTAGCAAAAGGAATAATAGTTATCAAGGACTTTGTACTCATTCTGTAGCCGCTCCAATTCATAAATACAGTTAACAAAATGACAAAAACAAAAAAAAAAAGGAATAAAAAAACGAGAAAAGCGAGACAAAGCTCTACTGAAAAAAGCAAAGATACGAATAGGTATATTCTTTCCAATTCCCTTATTGAGATCATGTTATATATAAGGAGAACCAAAATTTTTTACTTATAATTGAAACAGAATTTTTCAAACATAAGCTTAAATCTTATCTTAATCATATAAATGAAACGATTAAATTTGTTAGACAAAACAAAAACCTGCCTATTGTGAAATAACAATATTTTTTAGAACATGGTATGAATAGCTAATTACTACGTTGGCTGGAAATTCATTCAAACCGAACTTGTATGTTTTATTCCCGTTCTTGTTAACTTTCAGAATATACACAAGATTTTCCGGCTTATTGTGGAATACCATCCATATTTAATAAAAGCATGCTTAATATGAGAAGCAATTAGATATTTCACAATCTTTTTTTTTAAGTTCTTGTATTTTTAAGTGTGCTTCAGCTGTGAAGAGAAGAAATTTAGGTTAATTTGATTATGAAAAGTACAATGAGTTGTGCACCATCTAAGCATCAACCGTATATTAGTTTTGAAAAGAACAAATTAAGGTTTTGGTAAATTTATTATCAAAAGTACTATTAGTTATGCATCAACTAAGAGCAAAATTAATTATGTATTTGGTAATTTTGATCATAAAAAGCTCTATTACCTGTGCATCAATTGTGCATTAGCTATAATGAAAAGTAATTAAGTGTTTAGTTTTTTTTTTTAAATTATTATGAGTTTTAAAACAATATTTTGGACTTTGCAAACTGTGACAATGTACATGGCTATTGGCTAAAATGGACAAATTTTAAATAAATATTAGTTCAAAATATATGTACGCTTGTGGATATGATATACATAATTACCTAGGGATTTGCACCCTTTATGTTTCTATAGTTATAATTCAATAAATTACTGCCCCTAAGTGCGAGGCTGATTAATTTTTAAATAATCTTATTTGGCTGACCACTATTGTTTCAATTTTAAAAGAGTTAAAAAAATAAAAGACTAAAAAATAAATTTAGATTTGCCCACCCTTCACAAAAAACACAATAAATTACTCATCTTACCTCGTGCTTCAAAGAATAGAAATTTTTAATGAGAATTTGAAGAAAAGTATTTAAATATTAATTCACTAGGCAAACTCTGAACATGCCAACAAGTCCTCCACAGCTAGGCATCAATGGAGCCACAGATCTCAATCAGAAAGAAACGAAAAAGGTTTGTTTTCGATCACGAGAGGGAAATAACAAACTTTATCTTCCGTTAAATTCTAATACAAAGTCATTATGATTTTTTATTTTGAGCAAGTTCACAAAAACATGTCAACTAATTGTTATATCTTCAATAATCCGGACACTTGTACGGCCGCGTACCATGTTGGCACCATCTTCTTCTCCGCAAATTCTCCATGTTTCATGTGATTCAAAACAACGCTGTGAGTGTTATACACTCAAGAATATTCTTACATGTTCTTCAAGAGACTCAAATGTTACAATTAACTAGCATTCAGCTTAATCAATACATTTCGTAAAAATTATATCTGGTTCGAGTGATGATACAGTCACAAACTTTTGTACAAACTTATCTTGTATAAACTGATGTGACATTAATTCATTGGTTGAATGAAAATATAAAATAATAGAAATAAATCATGTGAGCGAAGAAATGTTTAATTCAATTAATTTTACCATGCCACATTAGTTTGTACAAAATAAATTTATACAAGAATTTGTAGCTATATTATTACTCATCTAATTCGACCTACAAAAGAAGCAAAAGTAAGGGTGGAACACTGGAACTGGACACCAGGACCAGCCAAATGCTGAAAATTTTTCTTAAAAAAATAAAGGGTCAAATTGAAATTTTACCTTGTTTTGTGAATTTTACGTTTGGCCCCGTGAGTCTTAGGCGATGCTGTTGTTATAGCCTAATATATTTTGCATTTTTTTCCCCTATAGCCTCCTCTATTCTATTGGCCTTCTCAAATTTAATAGCATAATATTTAAGCTTGATTTAGTTTAGGTTTTTTCCATTATGGCCCTCGTGGAACCAAAATCCATAATCCTATCATTGAGCACAACCTAATTCAGTCCTTATCACTGTGAACGTCTGCATTTTATAACACGAACTTAAGCTAGACTTTTTTTTATCAATTAAGGGCTCTGAAAAGAGCTAAGGCAACACTAAATGGGAGTGTGCAACCCCAGAAACATCATTGTTTAATATGCTAAGCATATTTAAAGGAAAGGACTGAAAGTAATGTAAACCTAAAGGAAAAGATAAGCTATAAGTAGCAAGGAAATTTGCTGCTGCATTTGTTTCCCGATAGATATGGTTCACTTGAATCAACCAATCACGTTGGATAAGCTCTTGGATGGCTTGAATTAGAGAAAGGTGCTCATTAATGATGGGGCTTGAATTAGAGACTAACTGCAAGATACACTTGCTGTCCACTTCCACTATCACCCTACGAAAACCATATAGCCAAGCTATAGATAACCCATGAAATAAACCCTAGAGTTCAATAGATGTTACTGAACAAATGCCTAAGTTAGCACTATATCCTGTCTGCTAAACTCCTCTGTAGTCACGAATTAGCCCACCAGCTCCTACATGGCCTGAAGGCTTCATGGCACCGTCAGTATTTAACTTAACCCAAGGCCAAGTAGGAGCAATCCAACGAATCCATTTTTCAATACGGTTCCTACCAGCTGCAATAATGAAAGAATTACATCTTTGAATTTCAACTGCCCTGACTTTTATATCCATTGCTATATTATTGATCTCCCAATAATCCTTGGTGAAAATAAATTGATTTCGCCAAAACGAAAGCCGCCAAATAGCAATGTCAAAGATGACTCACCAAAGTTTATTACCTAGGGAGGTGTTATGGGACTGCAAGTTCTCGGACATCCAGTCTGTAAGGCTAGACTCGAAGAAATGATGCTGATTGTTTCCTCGAATAAGCCGTAGCCAAACCGCTCTCGAATAAGGACAGTCACGGAGCACATGAATCGTATTCTCCAAACCAGCACCACACCTCTCACAAGATGGATCAATGTTCAAGTGTCCTGATGCTAGCTCTACCGAGTCTTCAACCTATTGTGAAACACCAGCCAAATAAAAATCTTGATACTCTGCGGGCCCTTCCATGACCAAGCTAAACTCCAGTAAGTGTCCATTTCTTGCACATGAGAGTGATCCAAAAGGTCATATGCTAATTTAACCGTGAAATTTCCTTGTGAAGAAGCTGCCCAGTAAACTTGAACAACACCATTGCAAGCTGACAGTGGGTGGATTGAAGCAATTCGCATTACTGCATGATGGGGCAAGATATGACTAAACTTTGGCCAATTCCAAAAGCCATCTATAGAAACAAAATCAGCAACATACAAATCACAAAGGTCAGGAGGTATCGGCTGGAAGACTAAATCCGCTAGAGGATGAGGTGTCATTGCCCAACAGTCCCACCAAAATTTGACTTTCAACCCATTACCAATATTCTAGTGTAATCCGCGCTTAGCATAATCCTAAACTTGACCCACAGATTTCCACAAATGGGAGCCGTACCGAGTAAGAAGAGCATGAGGAATATCTGATGGAGAAACTCCATATTTTGTAGATAGCACTTGGACAAAAAGTTTGTTAGGCTCAGTGATTAAATGCCAAGCAACCTTCAACAGCAGCACTTCATTCATGACATCCAACCTTTTAAAACCGAGACCACCCACCATTTTTGGTTGGCAAATGTTGTGCCAACTAATTAAGCTCATTTTCCGTAGTTCATCATTCCCACTCCACAAGAAACGTCTACAAAGTTGATCAAGTTTAGCCTTAATACTACTCGGCAAGTTTGTAGTCTGTATAGCATAAATAGGAACTGCTTGAAAGACGGATTGGGTGAGAGTGATATGCCTTGCAAGAGAAAGCTGAGAGGCTGCCCAACCCGAAAGCTTTTGATCTATTTTATCTAGAATAGGTTTGTTTAGAAACACGACTGTGCAGTAAAGGCATGCCTAAGTACTTGCCCAAGTCCTTCGTGACTGTATACCCCAAATCTTGCCCTA
Source organism: Citrus sinensis (assembly GCF_022201045.2). Taxonomy (NCBI): domain Eukaryota; kingdom Viridiplantae; phylum Streptophyta; class Magnoliopsida; order Sapindales; family Rutaceae; genus Citrus; species Citrus sinensis. Next base: position 33,201,098 of record NC_068558.1, on the reverse strand, counting down.
GTCTGCTGGCAACAGCATCTGGGACATTTTTAGAAAAGTAAACACGTGTCTTCGATTGATTGACCTTTGCGCCAGAGCTCAAACAAAAATCTTCTAAGACTGAATTGATGAAATGAGCTTGCCCACTAGTAGCCTCAGCAAAGAGGAGAAGATCATCTGTGAAAAAAAGATGGATTAAGGGAGTACCCAACTGAGATAAGCAGATAGGCTTCCAATGATCTTGTTGAATTGAGTGATAAATCCCATGACTCAATCTTTCAATACAGAGAACAAAAATATAGGGAGACAAAGGATCACCTTGTCTTACACCTCTACTGGGAGAGAAATCATCTGTTAATTCACCATGCCATAAAATATTCATACTAGTAGAAGTAATACACTCCATTATTAAGCGAACAAGATCCAAAGGCAGGGCTAACTCCGTTAAGGTCTCATAGATAAAATTTCAGCTCAATCTATCATAAGCTTTTTCCAGATCAACCTTAATAGCCATGAAACCTTTTTTGCCCATCTTTCGTCGCATGGAATGGACCACTTCCTGAGCAATGATAATGTTTTCAGTGATATGCCGGCCAGGGTCAAAACTTGTCTAATGGGGGACAATTAGATCAGGGAGTATAGCTTGTAGTCTATTGACAATAATCTTAGTCACAATTTTGTAAAATACGGTGCAAAAGCTGATAGGGCAATACATCTTAAAGGAAGTGGGATGCTCAGTCTTTGGAATGAGGACAAGGAGGGTTTTATTTACTTCATTGGGAATACCGTGGGAGTTGAAAATATCCTTTATGCCAGAACAGAAAGAATCTCCAACTATATGCCACTGGGTTTGATAAAATCCAGTAGGGAAACCATCAATTCCAAGTGCTTTAAATGGGCTCATCTGAAAGATCGCCCGACGAATTTCCTCGTTGTCAATCAAGCTAGCAAGAATTGACAAATGAGTGTGATTAATTCAAGGAAAACACCCTTGCACATGATACGGCCAGTGAAAGTCTTGATCAGATTTGTCTAAAGTGGAGAAAAAAGACACGGCATGGGACTTAATGTTATGGGTGTCATAAAGCCAAATAACTCTATCATCTTTAATAGCATTGATACGATTTCGAGCCCTCCTTGTAATAGTTTTTTGATGAAAAAAAGAGGTATTCTGATCCCTATAATTGATCCAATCTTCGCGGGATTTTTGATACCACAATAATTCCTCTTGAGGTAGGATTTCTTCTAACTTCTTTTTTAACTTTGCCTCGAGACAATACAACTTACGGAGGGGTTCACTCTCTAAGGCCTTCTGAACCCTGCCAAGACGAGCTAGCAACTGCTTTTTCTATTTGAATATGTTGCCAAAAACTTCTCTATTCCAGTTAACCACCTTACTAGTAAAAATAGAAGATGCTTGCGAGCAAGGAAGATTTTTATGTCAACTATCCTGCATAAATTCCCCAAAACGGTTATCAGTCATCCAAACAGCTAAAAATCGAAAAGGCTTAGCACTCCCCATACAACCATTCTAACACTCAAAACGGACCAAAATCGACCTGTGATCATATTCAACTCGTGGTAAGTGAGTAACTGAATAATTATCAAATTTTAGAAGCCACTCCTGATTGCTCATAGCACGGTCCAGTCGCTTCGAAAGATTCTCGCGAGTCCATGTGTATCTAGGTCCACTGAATTGCAAGTCAACAATGTGATTAGCATGAAACCATGAGTTAAAGTTAGGACAAATACCCGTGCTCAAAGACGAACCCCCACGTTTTTCCTCAGCATACAAGATTGAATTAAAATTGCCCCCCACAATCCAGGGATCATGCATCGACTCCACAATGCTATTCAAATGATACCAAAGAGCACGACGTCCAACTGAATTTGGGCTCGCATATACTACAGTAACCCAAGATTGGATGCCATTCTGGACACTGATTTTTAAGTGAATAAACTGAGTATGATTGAAAGCAATCTCGACGTCAAAAAAATTCCTCCACAATATCCATATACCCCCCGGAAAACCAATAGCCTCCACACGGTGAGAACAGTCAAAACCACATTTTTTGATAAAGTCATCTGCTTTCTTATCTCTGATTCTTGGTTCTAGGATCACAACAATTGTAGGCTTGTAGCTTTTAACTAAGGTAGCAAAAACTCGTCGAAACGATGGGGACCCCACCTCTTGTACATTCCAAAATAGTATTGAAATCGTCATGAAGAGCATATAATAAGGAGGGTGAGCGTGAGAGACTTACGCACGAAGCTCCAAATCTGCTTCTCCATGCATTTCTAGGGTTTCATTGACGAAAAAGTTTTCATCATCAGACATAATGTCATCCTCTTTATTACCGAATGCAAGCTAAGGATCACCAGCATAATCCACCATTGATTTTATATCCCCTTCATCCTTGTCATCGGGAGGATCATTTATTTGTGTTGGGGGAGGTTGCTATTCAGAGTTGACCGAAGCTTGTTTACGTGGGAAACTTATTGGGTTGCCTACAGTCTCATGATTTTTTCTGGAAAAAGTTATTGCGGTATGATTTTGAGGATCTAAGGTTGTTAAAGTAAAAGTAGGTTCTCAGGGGAAGCTAGGTAAAATGCTTGAAGGATTCGGGATGGCAACATTTGCAATGGGGGATAGAATTTTTGTATTATGAGGACGTAGGATTGCATGCTTGGAGGTGGAAGCTATGAGATTCTATTGTTTTAATATTGGGTGCTGTGATTTGGCCACTTGCTTGCTTTTGGAGAGTTGGTTTTGAGGTTTTAAAATGCTAGGAGTTTTCAGAGTCAGGTTCTTCCGAGTGTGGAAGTGGTCGGTAATGGATTTAGGTTGTCGTTGTGGGGGTTCAAGGTTAGGGATCTTTGCAGCAACCTCCACTGTAGTATTTATATCTGAATCCTCAGATAAGGCATCAAACCGAGAGGTAACAAGAATATTATTTCGTTGATTCCTCTCTGCAGCAGTAATGTTCTCCTTTTCCACTACGAACTTAGGCTTCCCTTTCCTTGCCACAATCATCCATGGTCCAAACTTCTCGCTATTTTTGGTATTCATAGCTACATCACCATCCTTTTCACCGGCCGTATGAACTGGTATAGTGTTCTTAGAAGTAACATTATTGGCCTCATTCATTTTTTGCTTGCTAGGACAAACAATACTATTATGGCCATATTTTCCACTTTGATAGCATATGATTTGCAACCCTTCGTATTCAACCTTCTGGACCTTCTCGTCTAGATTAAACTGAGACAATAGAGGCTAAGAAAGAGAGATGTGGACAGCAATCCTTGCAAACTTTCCCCTCTCCTGTAGTTCAGTATGGTAATCAATTTTGATAACGGTACCCACAAGCTGGCCAATCTTCTGTAAAATTCTCTTATTATACAAGTGAAAAGCCATGCCGGGTAGCCGAATCCAAACAATGGCAGAGTTAAGATCAGTAATGGTGCTATCAAACTGAGGCGTCTAAGGCTGTACTGTTAAATAGTGCCCAAAGATAACCCATGGCCCCTCAGTTAATGCATAGACAGCATCCTCTGGTGATTTGAGGCGAATTAGAAAATAATTGTTTTCAAGATCAATCACTGAAAATTTGTGAATCTGATGCCACATAACCTTCAGCCGATTACACAAGACTTTATATCCAATGTTTTTCCCCAGCAGCTTCACCACCATAGAGTTCTACCAAGGTTTAATCAATTTATCCTGGATTCGTTTAGAGAATTTGACCGCGGGCATGGTGCCATCATCGCCTACTGTTACATCGCTAGGTTCAAAGTCTCATTCTTCTTCCATCTTAGTATCATCAGAGTGTCTGTATTGGTTGGGGGGCACAAGCGCATCCTTGAAAGAGAGGGCGGTGGATTATCTGTGTCCGCTCCATGGCTACGAAACCGAGCCTTTTTGGTGGAATGATCTTCAGGTAACGGCGGTGGAATCGTTTTCAGTAAGCTAGGGTTTTTGTAGGGTTCAGCGTTTTCAGAGCTCTCCGACATTCTCGCTGCAAATGATCCTTTGACTAAAACAAAGGCTCTAACTTAAGCTAGACTTTGATACCCAGCTATAACACAAATAAATAGTGAATCACATATATATTAATTTGACTTCCTGTAAAATAGTTTATTAATCTTGGAAAAAAAAGTCAATCCGTAATTCAAAAAACGGAAACTTTCATTTACTCTCCCAAATTTTGGGCTCGTTTCCACTTTTACCCATTTTTTTCTAAATTATCTCAAGATCTCTCCGCCGGTCTAAATTTTATTTTTGATAAGTAAAAATAATTCTTATATCAGGTATATTATTTATTAAAAAAAAAACTAACACACACTAACCATTTGAAGCAGGAAAGGATACTTTCACAGGAGTATGTCTAACAAGAGGAAGATACTTTAGGTATATTTTGGAAAAATTAAGGGAGAAAATAGGAATAGCTCCAAAAATTAATTGGGTAAACGAGGTTTCCATACAAACAATCTAAGCTTCGAAATTAAGGATATGTCGTATTCTATTAAACTTTGTACATGCCACTGTATATTTATCATAACACATTAGTAAGAGTAATAAATAATTTGCCCCTAAGGGCGTGATGGGGTTGGAAACAACATGAAATTTGTAGCAGCTGACTACCCAGGTGGAAGAATAAAAATTATTTGGATTTGACCCACCTCTTACGTTTTAGAAAAAAAGAGTAACAAATAATTTGATTGTTTTTGTTTTGCACTCGAACTTTATTTAAACAAATTGTCTATGCAAATATCTCCGTACATGATTCTATAAATAATCTCCACTTCCCGTTGTTTCATTCATCAATTAATATTGTTATTGCCATCAAAATATTATTCCTAGATTGATATCATTTTCTTCTTCTTCGTCTACTTCTTCAATCTATTATTCATCATAACTATTACCATTTCCTTCTACTCATCAAATGCAACATACAATGTTGTCACTTTCGGAGAAAAACCCGATGGCAAGACGGACTCAACCTTGCCGTTTCTCTGGGCATGGTCAGCGGCATGCAGCACTACAAGGGCCGCTATTATTTACGTTTCTCGAGGGAATTTTCTGATTAAAGCAGTGGTTTTTGGAGGTCCATGCAAAAGCAGAATAGTGATCAGGGTTGATGGAACTCTTTTGGGCTATTAATGCAAGAAGAGCTGGGTTGTGGGCTTGCCGCAGAACTGGAAAGAGCTGCCCTGTTGGTGCAAGAGTACCTCAATATATTATTCATATGTATATTTACACTTTTATTGCTTCCATTTATAGATGTCTTATAAATAGTTTTGTTATTTGTTACAAATTTACTTCACAGCTTCGGTTGGTGAATTATCCGCATGCACGCATACAGGTTTGAAGAATTAAGAAATCATTTACACATGGCAATTGAAAGAACCAAAGAATAATAGCAAAAATAAAGTGGTCTGGAAAAGCTCAGTCAATTATTTTTGTTGGTGACGATTTATTATTATTTTTATTTTTTTACAAATCTTGATTATGTGAAGAAGTTTCTTTCAACAGAGTTAATTTTCAATAAGCTATGAAGCCATGTAATTTAACAGACTTAAAAACTGACTCTATTAAACCGCACAACTTAAAAGTATATATGCATGAAAAAAATGAAGGCGTCCGCACAACTTGAATGGTTACATATATACATATATGTAGTGACCAGCAAGTCTTATAAACACAAACAAGACTAATCACCGCCCAAGACACTCGTGATCAATTCAATACAAGTTGCACAAATCTAAGATCTGAACAGAGCAAATCATTCAACAAAAAAACAAGAAGAATTTAATCAAGAACAAATCAGAAAACAAGAACCCATAGAAACTAAGATTTTACGTGGTTTAGTTGAGCAAGGAATGCTCAGCTTACATCCATGGGAGAAGCCTCAAGATGAGTTGTTAAGTAAATGCAAGCACCAGGTCGGCCATGCTATTATTTCCACCCTGGCGTGGATCACCTCAGCCTATGGTACGAGCCGAACACAGGGACAAGCATAAACCGACCAGAGGGGAACCCCTGACAAGCATAAACCGACCAGAGGGGAACCCCTGCTAGGGGAATGTACCGACCAGAGGTATACACCGAGCCGATACCTGTCCCCCAGAAAGCGGGAACACGATCCCACAGAACCGCGGCCGTTACGCTGTTCCCAGAACACAGAATCGCGGCCGTTACGCTTTTCCCAGAACACAGAATCGCGGCCGTTATGCTTTTCACAGAACACAGAATTGTGGCCGTTACGCTTTTTCCAGAATCGTTGAAGGACACGTAAGTCCCCACGTTTGCGACAATGCAACGGTTAGAGTCCCGTGAGGGGCTGCCACTACCCGAAAAAGGGGGGGATGAAGGGCAAACGGAAAGGTGGGGACAGCGGCTATAAAAGAAAAGGAACTCAACGGAGAAAGGGACAGAAAAACTGAGAGAGGGAAAACGCTGCCAAATTGCAACCAGACCATTTTCCTACGAATTTCAGATAAATTTCTTGAACCCAAATCACATTGTTTTCCCGTAAACACCTTGAGCTAACTTAGGCATCGGAGGGTTTACGCCGGCAAAACCACCGGCGTCTCTGATCCGTTTTTAGTGAGCGCAGGTCTATTGAGAGGAAGGGGGACGATTCCAGTTCCAGTGAACGAGCAACAACAGATAACACAAACGTTGGTGAAAGAATCTGGTCGGTCAAAGGGCGAGCAGATTTCAGCATCAACATTTTGGCGCCGTCTGTGGGGATCTGGATAAAAAGCTACCACCGAATTAGCACTTACCGGAGAGACAGAGAACAAGTAGACATGGATTTGTCAAGGAAGGACGCTTTGAGGGAGGATAACGAATCGGGGGAAACAATCACCCTTCGGGAAATTGCAAATGAAGCCCGAGAGAGGGTGACGCAAGATCGATTGGAACGGATGGAGGGATCGCGAAATCCCCGTGGGGAGAGATGATGTGGGAGCAGAGCCCAACATCCGGAGGCATAGAGTCGAGGAGATCCCTCCGCCAGCGAACCAACCTTATGGGGTTCATCCCCACAGAAGCACTGGTTGGATTCCTGGAGAACAAGTAGACGAAGGGAGGAACCAACCTCGCCCCAGGCAAGTACCGGGAGCTGATGGCCGAGGAGTCAACGCTGATGAAGGAGAGCTCAGACAGCGGTTGCAAAATGCCGAGCAAGAGCGAGATCAGATAGTTGCACGTGATCCTGACCGTGCTGTAGAATTGGAGGGAGAGGTGCGCAGACTAGCGCAAGTGATAGAGGAGATACATGGTAAGAGGAAACCCCCGAGCTGGAGGATAATGCTAGATGAAGAATCTCCGCTATCAGCTGAGATCATGGGTACCATAATCCCAAGAGATTTCCGCTTCCTCGACCTCAAATACTCCGGGCGAAGTGATCCACTGGTGCACATTGAGCGTTTCAACGACATGACAGGTGTGCAGGGGCTGACACCAGCTCAGAGGTGCAGGGCGTTCCCGTTGACGCCAGAGGGACGAGCTCGAGAATGGTACCGCAAGCTGCCCCGAGGAAGTATAAAGGGGTATGAGCAGATGTGTCAGGAGTTGGCCGAGCAGTTCCGAGGGGCAGTAGCCCCAGAGGACGACATGATGGAACTGATGGGGATGAAACAGGAGGAGCACGAGTCCCTACGGGATTTTGTAAAGCGATACCACCGAGCCGTACTTGATTTGGGAGCTTTCAATCACCCGCAGGCGTTGAGGGGTTTAAAGGAGGGTGTGAGGATAGGCCGGCTATGGTATAACCTGAGAAGCCCCCTGGTGCAGAATTATTCAGCAGGGTATGAGCAGGCGAGACGAGATATTGAAATTGAAGAGGAGAAATCAGCAAGACTAAAAAGTGAACAGCTAGAAGAGCTGAGGCGGAAGGAGCGGAGAGCCCCGAAAGGGAGCGGGTTGGGAAAGCGAACTGGAGAATCTTCAGGGATGGGCGGAACATCAGCTCGGTCCCGCCCTTACCCCATAACTCCGAGAGCACAACAGTTCCAACACAGCCGGGCTCAACCTCCACGCCCCCCAATCCCAGAGCGGCAGCGAGAATTCCGGCAGATGGCTGCCCACCCCTATCACAACACTCCCAGAACATTACATGCAACCGATTCCAGGGCTAGTCGACTAGATCAATTAGCAACTGGGACAGCCCGAGGTGACATTCATGATAGCCGATCAGTTCAGCTAATAGATCAGAGCTCGGCCTATAGACAATACACTCCCTTAAAGATCTCCATGGAGGAACTATATGAGAGGATCGAGGGAAGAGGCCTGCTATATCCTCCAGCCCCAATAACAAAACCGGCTCATCGACGGGATAAGAACAGATTCTGCAAATTCCACGACACTCACGGTCACACAATCAGCCAATGTCGTGACCTGAAGATTCAGGTGGAAGATTTAGTAAGGAACCGATACTTGGATGAGTATGTAGACGGAGTGTCCCCTGTCATTGAGTCAGAGTACATACGGGATGAAGGAGTTGAGAGGAGTCTGGAACGAGAACAGCCGACCATCTGTGTGATAGCAGGAGGGCCAACATTGGCCGGGGATTCAAACAGAGCACGGAAGAACTATGGGAGATACGCCATGGCTGGCAAAGAGGTGCTTCTGAATTTACCGGCAGCCAAAAGAGCAAAAGTGCGGCAAGTTCCTATTATGTGGACGGAAGATGACGAAGAGGGTATTTTGTATCCTCATGAGGATGCCTTGGTGATTAAGGCAAAGGTGCCCGGTACAGAATTGCAGCGAATACTGGTAGACACGGGCAGCTCAGTAGACATTCTGTTTAAGTCGGCCCTAGATGATATGGGGATTTCAGATTTGAAGCTGGAGCGGACAAATACTTCCTTGAAAGGATTTGGAGGGGGACGGTTAACTCCCTTGGGGATCATTGAACTCCCGATTACTGTGGGGACAAAGCCGTTTGAACGAACGATGATGCTGGACTTCGTCGTGGTAGAGGAAAGAAGCCCTTACCAGATGATATTGGGGAGACCGTTCATGAGGATAAGCCAATGTGTAATGTCCACGCATTATCTAGCGCTGAAGTACAGAGTAAATGGAGTTGTGGGTGTAGTAAAGGGCGACCAGAGGATGGCCAGGAGCTGCTATGCTACAGCGGCCAAGGAAACGTTGCAGGTCACCTCTCTAGATAACCGGGGGGAGTCAAAAAACGGTCGCCAGGAACCTGTTGAGAAGCTGGAGGAAGTTATTGTTAGCAGGAGTGACCCGAGCAGAGTGGTTAAAGTCGGATCGGAATTGGGTGAAGAAATAAAAGGCGAGCTGGTGAAGTGTCTACAGTCCCATGCGGACATATTTGCCTGGTCTCATGAGGATATGCCAGGTATTGATCGAGGGGTAGCTTGTCATAAGCTGGCAGTCAGGAAAGGGGCAAGGCCAGTGAGGCAGAAAAGGAGGTGCTTCAACCAGGAACGGTACGAGGCCATAAATGCGGAAGTAGAAAAACTGCTGAAAGCGGGATTTATAAGGGAAGCCAAGTACCCGGAGTGGATTTCCAATGTAGTACTGGTAAAGAAGGCCAATGGGAAGTGGAGAATGTGTGTAGACTTCACGGACCTCAACAAGGCATGCCCGAAAGACAGCTTCCCCCTACCAAAAATAGATCAGTTGGTGGACTCAACCGCGGGTCATAGTCTGCTCAGTTTCATGGATGCCTTCTCCGGATACAACCAGATACCCATGAACGAGCAGGATGAGGAAAGCACGACCTTTATAACTAACATGGGTTTGTTTTGCTACAGGGTGATGCCTTTCGGCCTGAAAAATGCAGGAGCTACCTATCAAAGGTTGGTGAACAAGATCTTCAAGCCATTGATCGGACATACAATGGAGGTATATGTGGACGATATGATCACAAAGTCCAAAGAACCAAGGGATCACGTGAAGCATCTTGAGGAAACCTTTGAATTACTGAGGAAGTACGAGATGAAGCTAAACCCGGAGAAATGTGCATTTGGGGTCAGCTCGGGCAAATTTCTGGGATTCCTGGTGAGCCATCGAGGGATTGAGGCCAACCCGGAAAAGATACGAGCAGTGATAGAAATGAGGTCGCCACGAACAGTAAAGGAGGTGCAGAGCCTTACGGGGAGGTTGGCAGCATTGAACCGATTTATTTCGCGAGCCACTGATAAGTGTCACCCTTTCTTCCAAGTAATAAAGAAAGGGAGGAAGATGGAATGGACACCGGAATGCGAGGAGGCATTTGGACAGTTGAAGGAATATCTAGCCCGCGCCCCGTTACTATCAATTCCGAGAGAGGGTGACCAGCTGTTTTTGTACTTAGCAATCTCTAAGTGGGCTACCAGCTCGGTTTTAGTCAGGGAAGAAGAAGGGAAGCAACGCCCGGTATATTACGCAAGCAAGGCCCTAGTGGACGCAGAAACCAGATATCCGCTAATGGAGAAATGGGCGCTAGCTCTGATAACGGCGGCACGCAAACTCCGACCATATTTCCAAGCCCACCAGATTGTTATGATGACCGACCAACCCCTTCGGCAAGTACTTCAAAAACCGGACGCGTCAGGTCGGTTAGTAAAATGGTCGGTGGAGTTGAGCGAATTTGACCTGTCGTACAGGCCCCGAGGGGCAATCAAGGCCCAAGCCCTGGTAGATTTTATGGTGGACTGCATTGAACCAGGGGAAGGGGTCCAGGAGGGACAACCAGCAGACCAGGAGGATTCGAAGGGGATATGGTTGGTGATGGTTGATGGTTCACGTAGTGAACAGGGATCCGGGGCAGGAGTTATAATACGAAGCCCAGAAGGTGTTGAGGTATCCTACGCTGTAAAGTTCGAATTCCAGCTTACGAACAACCAAGCTGAATATGAGGCCTTCATTATTGGTCTCGGTCTTGCACATACGCTACGAGCAGAAAGGGTTGAAATCCGAGCAGACTCCCAGCTAGTATGCAACCAGCTCAGCGATCAATTCCAAGTAAGGGAAGAGAAATTGGGATTTTATGTAAAGAAGGCGAGGCAGATGGTCGAACTATTCAAGGAAGTAGAGGTGAAGCAGATATCCCGGAACGAAAATTACCGAGCTGACATGTTGGCTAGGATGGCCGCAACTGTAGATCCCAAATTACCTAAATCAGTTCCACTAGAGGTGAGGACCTCGCCGAGTATAGGAGAAGAAGTAGAGGTAATGAGAGTAAGCACTGAAGAATCCTGGATGGACCCGATCCTTGCATACATCCGCGATGGAGTTTTACCAGAGGACAAAAGGCAAGCGAGAAAGCTAAAATGCCGAGCAGCGAGGTACACATTACTCGATGGAGTACTCTATCGCCGAGGATTCACTTTGCCCCTGTTGAGATGTGTGGATGATGAGGAGGCAGATTATGTATTAAGGGAAATTCATGAAGGAATTTGCGGCAATCACTCGGGAGCGAGAACTTTAGCCTTTAAGGCACTCCGACAAGGATACTTCTGGCCAACCATGCATCAGGATGCGAAAAGGATGGCAAAAAACTGTAAAACCTGCCAAAGCTTCTCCGAGGTTCCTGCACAACCCCCAGAGAAGCTGACCACCATGACATCCCCGTGGCCTTTCGCTCAATGGGGAATCGACTTGATCGGACCGTTACCTAAGGGCCGAGGAGCGGCGACACATGCAATTGTGGCGATAGACTATTTCACCAAGTGGGTGGAAGTGGGAGTCCTCAGCCAAATCACGGAGAAGAAGACAACAGATTTTATTTGGAGAAATATCATCTGCAGATACGGGATCCCCTATGCCATCGTTATAGACAATGGGAGACAGTTTGACAACGGCAACTTCAGGGAATTTTGCCGAAATTTGGGGGTGGACCTGAAATTCTGCACCCCCGCACACCCCCAGGCAAACGGACAAGTGGAAGCAGCCAACAAAGTGATAAAGAAGCTCCTGAAAACTAGACTGGGAGAGAAGAAGGGGGCCTGGGTTGACGAGTTACCAGGAGTGTTATGGGCTTATCGGACAACTCACAAGACCGCCACAGGGGAAACTCCGTTCGCCTTAGCATTTGGTCATAAGGCGGTAGTCCCAGCAGAAATTGGAGTGGGGACACATCGAACGGAATATTTCAACGAGGAGCAAAATGACGAGCAGATCTGCTTAAACCTAGACTTGCTTGAGGAGAAGAGGGCAGGGGCATCGCAGAAAGTGGCCCAGTGTCAGCAAAGGATGATGCATTATTACAACAAGAACGTACGCGTGAGGCAATTCCGAGCAGGAGATTGGGTACTTAGGAAGGTGAACCAAAACACCAGGGAACCTAACCATGGCGCCCTTGGCCCGAAGTGGGAAGGACCGTACAGGGTGATACGCGCCACTGGACCAGGAGCTTATAAGTTAGCATACCAGGATGGGCGAGACGTGAAAAGGTCGTGGAACGCCGAGCACTTGAAGAAATATTTCCAGTAAGCAAAATGCTCTACTGAATTCTCGTTCTGACAAGTTATTTCTGTTAAATGCATGATAGCCTGTTGTACATGCATATGTTCTATGTTTTTTGTAAGGCATTCAAATTTCAATAAAGATAAATTCAGCATGAAGTCCCCTGGTAGCAAGACCAGTAAAAATATTACTAAGGCAACAAAGTGCCTGTTTCTGCTCGGTCAACGAAAGACCAGCAGCTAAATTTATGAAGATGTTACTAAGGCAACAAAATGCCTGCTTCTGCTCGGTCAACGAAGACCAGCAGCTAATTTCTCGAAAGTGTCACTAAGGCAAGTAAGTGCCTGCTTCTGCTCGGTCAACGAGGACCAGCAGCTAAATTTATGAAGATGTTACTAAGGCAACAAAATGCCTGCTTCTGCTCGGTCAACGAAGACCAGCAGCTAAATTCTCGAAAGTTTCGCTAAGGCAAGAAAATGCATGTTTCTGCTCGGTCAATAAAAGACCAGCAGCTAGAGCTACGAAAATTCTACGAAGGCAACAAAGTGCCTGCTTCTGCTCGGTCAACAAAGGACCAGCAGCTAATTTTTCGTAAATTTTATTAAGGCAAATAAGTGCCTGCTTCTGCTCGGTCAACAAAGGACTAGCAGCTAATTTTTCGTAAATTTTATTAAGGCAAATGAGTGTCTGCTTCTGCTCGGTCAACAAAGGACCAGCAGCTAATTTTTCGTAAATTTTATTAAGGCAAATGAGTGTCTGCTTCTGCTCGGTCAACGAAAGACCAGCAGCTAATTTTTCGAAAAATTTTGCTAAATGCAAGTAAACACCAGACAAGAGATCCAATAGAAAGTATCTGGAAATCTCATAAATGTTCAATTCTTTATCAAACGAATACAACTCAAGAGTTCATACAAAAAAAAAGGGGGCCTAAAGATTATGAGAGTCAGCGGCTCCAGCAGCTGAAAGATCAGCGACCTCGGGAGGTAAAGGGTCAGCAATCTCAGGAGGTGGGAGATCAGCATTACCGGGAGGTACAGGCACGGACCCTTGACCTACTTCGAAAGCACGTCCCCCAATTTCCTCCTCCTGCGCCCTATCCAAAGGAGCCTCCACCTGATCCTGCTCACCCTGCTCCTTATCTCCCTGGCTGGCCCCAGCCATATACCTCTCCACCCCAGATTCCAGCTTGCTCATGTCGAGCTCGGGGTATTCTTCCTTGAGTACAGACATGATACACTTATAGCTGAAAGCAACCCCGGAGTTGTACTCAGCATCCAACCGATCATCCACATCAGCGGATTTGCCTTTCTCTTCAGCCAGCTGGTCACTCAGGGATTTGATCTCTCCCTCAAGGGCGGTCCTCAAAGTATCCCTTTCACTTTGAGCAACTTGAAGGTCAGACTTTAGGCCACCCAACTCGTCCTCAAGTTTGGAGGAGGTGGACTCAGCAACCGCAACCTTCTCCGCCAGCTCCGACATCTGCTGGTTCAGTTCGGCCAGCTTCTCCTTGGAACGATCAGCAGAGTCAGCTTTCTTCTTCAGCTCCTGATTGTCAGCTTGAAGCTTCCTCTCATGGCGCGCGGCCCCGGCCTTGTAACACGAAACCATGGTGGCCAGCCTGAAGGATACTCTCTGAACAGAAGCAGCCAACTCTGAGAGGTCCATACTCTCAATGTCCTTCACCATCTTGGGCCCCACCGATCTTTTGTAATCCTTCTGATACAAGCTCAGGTAGTCGCCTTGTTCCCGACATGGCAGAGGGGAGGATCGGTCCCCAGACTGGAGGCTGACCTCGGGACTCTTGTCAGAAGTTCTCTCCCCACCACTCTTACGGGGCGGGGGAGGGGGCAGAGCAGGAACAGGAGCCTTGGATGGGCCTACGCTGGTTTTCTTCGGAGGAGGAGGTGGGTTGCTGGAGCTGCCTGAAGCTCGACCACGCTTTCTGGTCATAGCACTGAGAATCTTGTTATCCATCCCGGCAGCTATATCCACTAAGCCCGAGCCGACCAGACTTGTTGGTGACAGGAGGTCTTGGCAGGTAGACGCGTTCAATAGAGCCGTTTCCACCTGAAGCAAAGGCCGATCTTCAAGCCCCCCAATCAGACCCCACGATTCTGAAATAGCACAAAAGGTTAAAGAACCCAATAAGTAGCAATTTTATCAATAATATAGGCAAAAATGAACGACCTGGGGTGACAAAATTCGTTGGAAGGTAAATATCACCACCCAGCGAGTGAGCTGCTGGACACCAATTCCCCCCAGCAAAGAAGAATTTGTTCTTCCAATTTTTGCACGAGGAGGGGAAGCCGGTGATTGGTTTCCTCTTCGCAGAGCTCGACATGAAATAATATCAGCCTGCTTCCCTCGGGCTACTCCTCAGCTGGTATAGATGCTTCACTTCAACAAGGGAGGGCTCCTCTGATTCACACCTCTTCCACAATACATACATAGCCGAGAGAACCCTCCATCCATTGGGATGTAGCTGACCTGGGGCCAGGTGCATACCACCCAATATCTTAGCAAAATAACGTTGAAGGGGCAGTCGAGCTCCTAATTTGAAGCTCTCCAGGTGCATCGTCACATACCCCCGCGGAGGCCGACTGGGGACGTCACCTTTTCCTGGAACTACCAGGAGAACCTCTGAAGGAATGTCGTAAAAGTTCCTCAGCTTGAACAGATCGGTTTCGGTGGTAGCACAAGCTGTGTAGTCAATAGGGTAAGAATCCGCCTCTGCCCTATGACCAAGATGCCTTCTTTGAGGAGGTCTGCTCGGTCCGGAGCTGCTCCCCTCACCATCACCGACTCCTTCAGGAACCCTAACCCCACCATAGCTGTGGTTCTCACCAGAGCCCGAAGCAGGTCTGCCTCTATTACCTACAAGCTCTATTTCGGGGGAGGGAAAGACAACTAAGGGGCGTGGATACTCAAGGGTATCCCTCCCATAGGAAGGACCTACACTACTGGAGGGACCTAAGAAGTCGGTGGGTATTGGCACGTTGAGGCCTGAACTCTCCGATTCTTCATCACTCTCATCAGCAATCAACTTTTCTCTCCGGTTTGACATATCGGAATCCCAAAAGAAAATAGAGAAAACTCGAGTATATGGACACAAAGAGGGCAACACAGAACCCAATCAACAACAACCAGAGGAGAAGTTAAAAGCAATACCTGGATTGAACTGTCACTGATGGCGCGGCCGTGATAGAGAAAAAATCCAGCAAGTGGATACTCCAGACACGAGAAGTGTAAGCAAAGTTCAGAGAGGGGGTTAAGTAACGACGGAGAGACGAGTAACAAAACGATGACGATGTGAGTCTAGGGATTTGAAACGAAAAGGGGGAAACGAAGGCATTTAAAGTGATGGAGACGCCAGCTCACTCACCGTACATCGAGGACAGATAACCCGTCGTTTCAAATTTCAAATACGAAGAGTCTGGAGATGCCACGTCACTAACCGTTACAAAAGGCCAGGGTAGATGTAAGCCCAGATATGCAATGGGCGCGTGTTCATTTAGGCCCATGCTCAGGTCGGAATCTCCTCAGAAGAAAAATGATATCTCAGATCCGTCCCATTAGACAGAAGACCAGAGGAAAAACCCTCGAATGGATAAGATCCGACTATCAGTTTCTACTCTTGACTCATTTCACTCGCAAGACCAGAAACTGGGGGACTGGTGTTAAGTAAATACAAGCACCAGGTCGGCCATGCTATTATTTCCACCCCGGCGTGGATCACCTCAGCCTATGGTACGAGCCGAACACAGGGACAAGCATAAACCGACCAGAGGGGAACCCCTGACAAGCATAAACCGACCAGAGGGGAACCCCTGCTAGGGGAATGTACCGACCAGAGGTATACACCGAGCCGATACCTGTCCCCCAGAAAGCGGGAACACGATCCCACAGAACCGCGGCCGTTACGCTGTTCCCAGAACACAGAATCGCGGCCGTTACGCTTTTCCCAGAACACAGAATCGCGGCCTTTATGCTTTTCACAGAACACAGAATTGCGGCCGTTACGCTTTTCCCAGAACCGTTGAAGGACACGTAAGTCCCCACGTTTGCGACAATGCAACGGTTAGAGTCCCGTGAGGGGCTGCCACTACCCGAAAAAGGGGGGGATGAAGGGCAAACGGAAAGGTGGGGACAGCGGCTATAAAAGAAAAGGAACTCAACGGAGAAAGGGACAGAAAAACTGAGAGAGGGAAAACGCTGCCAAATTGCAACCAGACCATTTTCCTACGAATTTCAGATAAACTTCTTGAACCCAAATCACATTGTTTTCCCGTAAACACCTTGAGCTAACTTAGGCATCGAAGGGTTTACGCCGGCAAAACCACCGGCGTCTCTGATCCGTTTTTAGTGAGCGCAGGTCTATTGAGAGGAAGGGGGACGATTCCAGTTCCAGTGAACGAGCAACAACAGATAACACAAACGTTGGTGAAAGAATCTGGTCGGTCAAAGGGCGAGCAGATTTCAGCATCAACATTTTGGCGCCGTCTGTGGGGAATCAGAAAACAAGAACCCATAGAAACTAAGATTTTACGTGGTTTAGTTGAGCAAGGAATGCTCAGCTTACATCCATGGGAGAAGCCTCAAGATGAGTTTTATTGAATCAACAATGGAGATTGTTACAGAGCCTTACACCAGACTTTACAAAGAACAAGAAAACAATTTCTTTCTCACCAGATCCTCTCTGCAAGACTCTAGAATCATCCCTGAACTATCACCGTGAAACAGTCTTTATTACTTAAGCTGTTATTCAAAACGTGCTACAGCCTTGTCGTTTTGACTAATTTGTTTTCTGTTATGAGATAGTTGAGCAGCACGTGAGCTAACGAAGTTTATATAATCCCAAAACGCAGTCGTTTCTAGAAAGCTTAACTTGATTCATTATCTCACAATTCTCCACCTTGAATCAAATTTTATCCTCACTTTAACTCCTTCTCCAAAACCTTATGCATCTTACTGATTGCATAATCCAACTAGGTCCAAACAAGCTCTAAACTTAGCAATAGGAATCACCTTAGTAAAAGCATCTGCAGGGTTCTCATCAATGTCGATTTTCACCATTTTCACAGCACCTCTTGTCACTTCATTCTTGATGAAGTGAAGCTTAACATCTATGTGTTTGGTCTTCTCATGGTGTGCAGGGTTTTGCACAAATTAATTGCAGTTGAGCTGTCACAGTAAACTGACACTGACTTCTGGTATAACCCCAATTCTGTCACCAATCCTTTAAGCCTAAGTGCTTCTTTTACAGCCTCCGTAGCAACTGTATACTCTGCCTCAGTTGTTGAAAGAGCCACTACACTTTGTAGAGTTGTCTTCCAATTCACAGCACAATCATTCAACATGAATATATAACCGGTAAGAGACCTCCTTCTGTCCAAATCCCCTGCATAATCTGAGTCTACATACCTTTTTAATCATTCACAATTTGCTTTTGTTTTTCCATATATTAGGCTACAATTCATAGTGCCATTAAGATACCTGAGTATCCATTTTATAGTCTTCCGATGATCCTTCCCAGGCTGAGCCATTTATCTACTGACTACACTGACAGCATGAGCTATATCTGGCCTTGTCAATACCATTGCATACATAAGGCTGCCCACTGCATTTGCGTAAGGCCCATTTTCCATATCTTGCTTTTCAGCTTTTGTCTGAGGGCACTGCAAGTTGCTTAACTTGAAATGTGAAGCCAAAGGTTGCTGTACAGGTTTAGCATTACTCATGTCAAACACTTCCAGTACTTTCTTCAAGTATTTTTCTTGTGACAAAAACATAGTGCCTTTACTTCTATTACTTCTAATCTTCATTCCCAAAATCTTCTTTGCATACCCCAGATCCTTTATTTCAAATTCAGAATTTAGCAGCATCTTGAGCTTGTCTATCTTCTTTCTATCCTTGCAAGCAACCAACATGTCATCTACACATAGAAGGACGTATATATACAAACCATCCTTGATTGTCGTGTAGTAAACACAGCAGTCATAACTACATCTGATGAACTCATGTAACTGCATGAATTCATCAAATCTGAGGTACCACTGTCTAGGGGACTGTTTGAGCCCATAGAGAGATTTCTTCAGCTGACACATATGATCTTCTTTACCAGGACATACATACCCTTCAAGTTAGGACATCAGTATTTCTTCTTCTAGTCTACCATGCAAAAATGTTTCTTGACATCAAGTTGATCAAGCTCTATGTCTTGAACTGCTGTTATTACTAAGATTACTCTGATTGAGGCATGTCTAACCATTGGAGAAAATACTTCTTTGAAATATA
Organism: Citrus sinensis; assembly: GCF_022201045.2. Lineage (NCBI taxonomy): Eukaryota > Viridiplantae > Streptophyta > Magnoliopsida > Sapindales > Rutaceae > Citrus > Citrus sinensis. The sequence goes on along the minus strand of NC_068558.1, from coordinate 33,182,401 downwards.
TCCCTTCCTGTTGAGTATAACCCTTTGCCATAAGTCTAACTTTAAATCTCCTTCGTTCAAATCCATTTATGCCCTCCTTGATTTTGAAGATCTATTTGCAACCAACCACTCTCTTATTTTCAGGCTTCTTAACCAGCACTCAAGTGTTGTTTTTGTATAGAGAGGTCATTTCCTCATCCATGACTTTCTGCCATTTTTCCTTGAACATGCTTTGCGTTGCTTTTTTAAAATTCTTTGGTTCCTTATCATTAATGTCTTTTGCAACTGCTAGAGCAAAACTAATTAAATTTGCATATCCAAATCTCCTTGTAGGTTTAATCTTCCTTTTTTCTCTATCTCTAGTAAGTCGGTATTCTTTGATTTGGTCCTGAGAACTTGACTGATCTTGAGGTGTTTATGTGTCTTCAATATTTCTAGGACATCACCTGAATCTGCAGCTTCAGTTTTGTTTCTAAATATAAAAGGCTCCACCTCAAACTCCAATTTATCTGCTGGTCTGGATTTTTCAGTTTCCACAACTGGTGCATTACTCTTCCTAACCAAACTCCCCTAATTAAACACCACATCTATACTCATTATGCATTTTAGTATATTAAGGTCGGTACACCAAACCTTAAACCCTTTGACTCCCTCTGGATAACCTATGAAAATAGCTTTCAATGCTCTTAGTGCCAGTTTACCTTGACTGATATGAACATAGGCTGGACAGCCAAAGGCTTTCAGAATTCCATAGTCAACAGGTTTCCCTAACCACTTTTCAAATGGTGTTTTAAATTCAATTATTGTTGAGGGGCTTAGGTTCACAAGATAGCATGCTGTAAGTAAGATTTCTACCCACAGTTTTTTTGGAGGCTTGGACTGAATCAACATACATCTTACCTTTTTCATGAGAGTCGTATTCATCCTTTCAGCTAACCCATTTTGTTGTGGGGTCATCCTTACTGTCCTATGTCTTGTTATACCTTCATTTGCACAAAAATTGTCAAATGGCTGGATACAAAATTCCAAACCATTATCAGTTCTCAGTTTTTTTAATCTCTTCCCAGTTTGATTTCCTACCAATTATTTCCACTCTTTAAACTTCTCACACACCTGGTCTTTGTTCTTTAAAATATACACCTAGGCTTTCCTAGAGAATTCATCAATAATGGATTAAAAAAAAATACATGTTCCCTCATAGAGATACTCACTGAACAGGTCCACACAAATCAGAATGTGCATAATTCAGCCTCTCATTTAATTTTTGACTAGATCTCCTGAAACTGCTCCTTGAGGACTTCCCTAGAACACAATCTTCGCAGAACTCCAAATTACCAATCTTGCCATCACCAAACAACCTTCTTTTTTCTAACTCTTTTAATCCCCTCTCACTCATGTGCCCTAACCTTAGATGTCATATACTGGTTTTATCTTCAATAGGCTTAAGAGATACATCAACCTCTCCAGATATCACCTCACCATCCAAGATATAAACTCTATTTTTCCTAGTCCCCTTCATGACTAGATTTGAACTATTTAGAACACTTAATTGTCCAGATCAAGCCTAATTCTACACCCTATTTGATCCAACATTCCAAGAGAGATTAGATTTCTTTTTAAGTATAGCACATGCCTGACTTGCTTAATCACTCTTATCGATCTTGATTCTATACATCCCCAATTCCATCCCTAATATAGTTGTTTTCTTTACATCCCCAATTCCAATGATTCTATAAATATAGTTGTTTTCCATCATTACTCTACCACCATCAAATTCTTGATATTCAGTAAAGTAACTTCTAAAAGGGCACATATGAAAGGTGCATCCAGAGTCTATTACCCATTTATCTTTTTGGTTGTTTTCAGTTGCCACACATACACTAGCAGACTCATACCCTTCCTCTTCTACTACAGCTGCACCTCCACTCTGGTTTCTTGAATCTTTGGGCTTGTTTTTCTTCTCAGGACAATCCTTCTTAAAATGTCCTTCTTTGTGACATTAAAAACATTTCAGATCCTTGTTTTTGTTCTTTGACTTCTCTTTCTTCTTGTTCTTGTCAATCTTAACCTTTGCTGCCAATCCTTCACTTGCACCATTTTCCAAGTGAACTTGTTTTGTTTGAAGCTCTTTTGTATTTAAGGCAAATTTTACTTCGTCAAGTGTTAGGGTTTTTCTACCATACATCAGGGCATCAACCAAATTCTGATAAGTTTTCAGTAATGAAATGATCAACAAAAGAGCCTTCCCTTCATCATCCAGAGCAGCATCAATGGTTTCCAAAGTATCACATACTTTGTTGAACTCATCAATGTGATACTCCAGTGAAGTTCCTTCCACCATTCTCAGTGTAAACATCTTCTTCTTGATGTAGAGTATGTTTGCAAGAGACTTGGTCATATAAAGACTTTCAAGTTTGGCCCATAATCCTGCCACTATCCTTTCTTTGGCCACTTCCCTGATGACTGAATCACCAAGATTAAGAATTATGGTACTTTTGGCCTTCTTGTGAATTTCAGTAACTTCTTCTAGAGTCTTTGATGAAGAAACCTCTTTTCCTTCCTTTGTTTTAGACTCAATTGCATCTCTCAAACCTTGAGTGATCAGTAAAGCTTCCATTTTAATCTTCCACATGTTAAAATCATTCTTGTCTGTAAATTTCTCTATATTAACCTTAGAAAACGCCATACTTGGACTTGATCACAGAACACCAAGCTCTTATACCAATTGTAGCGACCAGAAAGTCTTTTAAACACAAACAAGATTGATCACTGCCTAAGACACTCGTGATCAATTCAATACAAGTTGCACAAATCTAAGATCTGAACAGAACAAATCACTCAACAAGAAAACAATAAGAATTTAATCAAGAACAAATCAGAAAACAAGAACCCACGGAAATCAAGATTTTACATGGTTCAGTATGCTCAGCTTACATCCACGGGAGAAGCCTAAAGATGAGTTTTATTGAATCAACAATGTAGATTGTTACATAACCTTACACCAGACTTTATAGAGAATAAGACAACACTTTCTCTCTCACCAGACCCTCTCTGCAAGATTCTAGAATCATCCTTGAACTATCACCATGAAACAGCCTTTATATCTTGTTTTGATAGCTAACAAGTTTTCCAGGTTGCACAGTTTGCTTACACGTGGTTAACAAACTTTAACGAACTTGAATCAGGCTTCATCACATGCTTCCTCACGTGGTTACTTAAGCTGTTATTCAAAACGTGCTACAGCCCTGTTGTTTTGATTAATTTGTTTTCTATTATGAGACAACTGAGCAGCACGTGAGCTAACGAAGCTTATATATTCCCAAAACGCAGTCGTTTCTGGAAAGCTTAACTTGATTCATTATCTCACAATATATAATTATTTTCAGATGCAGACACCCTCATTTTTCTTTAATGAGGACATTCTCTTAAGTCGTGCAATTAAAAAGAGTTATTTTTTAATGCACTATAAAGTCGTGTGATATAATAGTAATAAAAACTGACTCTATTAAACTGCATAACTTAAGAACATATTTGCATAAAATAAAAAGGAAGATGTCTGCATGATCCTGGACTTTGTTAAAGTCAGGAAAAACTATTAAGGTGTGCTATTTAATAATGCAATATTTTTGAAAGCTATTAAGCCATACGATTTAATGGTATAATTGTATAATGCTATTAAACTGCATGGTTTAATAATTTTTCTAAATTTTAATAAAGTTCAAAATCTTGTAATAGATCGAAACTATATATACACACACTTGCATGTATGTACTATCCACCTGGTGACTCCTTCAGTAATTGAATCCAATTATTCTTTTAACTTAGCGGTAGAGTGACGCCATGGAATGATCCTATATATTGGACTTATTTATTGGGCTTTATTGTGATTTAAGTATGGCCTTTATGTTAGACTTTTTTGCAGATTTCATATGGGCGGCCTCTATTTAATTGTACTTTAAATAATACTGAAAAAGGAAAAAATTCTCGATTACCACATCACCCTTGTGAAAAAAAAAATGGAAAAAACAACTGTCACTATTTATTTTCAAACACGGGAAATATATGATGGAGGTTTTGTTAATTTTGATGCAGTCTAAATAATTTAGTTCGTCAAGAAAAATTGTGGTGGCTGGCTTAAAATCGATAAACAGTCAAACAATTCATATGGCAATAAACCATTGCAGCGATATTTTGATTCGAAATGTGAAGATTATAGATCCCACAAACAGCCCCACCACCGATGGCATTCAAATGCAATCATCAACTGGCGTTACAATCACTAGCAGTAGCATAATGACTGGAGAACCATTTGTCAATCGGTCAAGGCGCCACCAATTTGTGGATTGAACGCATTAATTGTGGTCCTGGCCATTATTCATTCTAAATCAAGAAATTCATTCTAAATGGCAAAGTTTTTATTGAAGTGATTATTAATAATATACGGGCCTCTTCTTCATGTGGTATTGGGAGCCTTGGTGATCACCTTAACGAAGAAGGTGTCCAAAATGTTACGGTAACAAGTTCCAGTTTCACCAACACTCAGAATGGGGTGAGAATCAAATTATGGGCTAGACCACGCAATGGGTATGCAAGGAACATTGCTTTCAGGAATATCATCATGAACGATATCCAAAATCCCATCATCATTGATCGGAATTATTGCTCTTATAACCGAGGCTGCCCTCATCAGTAAAGATGGTCAACGGCACAACATGGCCTGTCAAATCTCGGCCCACTAGGACTCATGGGTCTTGGTGGGCCGTATCATGCCATGCCCAATTTTACACGGCCCACAGCACGAGACCACTCGTGTCGTGCTCGGGCCGTCCTGTGGTCGTGCCTAAAAAAGGCCCATCAATCTTTTTTGTTTTTCCTCAAGCTCACATGTTCAGCATGCTTAAAAAAAAACTCACGTGTCTGACGTGTTTTATTCAAACTCACGTGTCTGACGTGCTTTTTTAAGTCCATCAGCCTAATAATAACAACAACAACAACAACAACAATAATAATTTTTATTAAGAGAGCAATTAACATCTTATTATCAGTTTATTATGATTTCACAACTATATATTTAATTTCATAATAATCAATCATAGCACAACAATACATAAATTTAATTCCACAGATCATAATAATGATTAATGAAAATTAAAATATTATAAAAAAAATATTTTGTCCATAATTTTTATTTTTTTGTGTATAAATATGAAAACTATTTCTTTCACAAATGAAACACATCTCTATTAACTAAATTAGGATTTCATAAATGAAATCTCAATGTCAAAAAAATTTTATTTATCATTTATAAAATCATGATATTTATAATTTTATTTATTAAAATAATGATACTTATTTATTCATTTAATAAATCATAAACAATAAACAATTAGAATATTTATTTAAACTAGAACTTAAATTAGTTTTTAAAAACCCTATGCTAAAAATTATTTTTTTAAAAAATTCAAAATATTTATAAAATCAAAATATTTTATATTTACTTTTCATTAAAAAATTTTATTTTGATATATTTTGACCCATGTGCTATTGATAACCTAAGGGTCGTGTGCTAGTACACCAATGAAACGTGTTTATTACATGCTTTTTCGTGTATCGTGTTTTAGCCAATCTCTAATTGTGCCTTACTTTTATGGCCCGTATGCCTAAAATTCTAGGCCCAGCCTAGTCCACGCACGTGCCGCGCCGCATGTCCTACCAAAATGTGCTTGTGACGTGCCGTGTTGTATGGACATGTGTCTCGTGCCGCTCGGTCCATTGGCCATCTTTACTCATCAAGTAACAAATCATGTTAATGATAATTATTTATCCATACAAGTTAATTTTTTAGCATGGTATCAATTCGGACCATCATATGTTATTTTGTCTTTGGATTATCTTAGCCCTTTTAAACATGTGAGCTTGAGCTTTTAAGTTAAGCGCCCAGCTCAACAAATAGCTTTTCTTTTAAAAAACGAATTGTACCACAATTAAAAATCAAACAATGCCTTACCATAATCAAATATCATTTTTGTTAATGTCTTACTAGAGTTTTGGGTGAAGATATGAAATGACTCCCCCCAAACACCACAGAGCGAGTCTAACTACGGCTCAAATATATATACCTAAAAAGAAAATAATCTTTTACAATCCATAAATATTCTAGCCTCACATACAAATATATTACACAAACTACAATGGAACAATTTAAAATTTATGCCAAACCATCTATGTCCTCAATTCAAGTCACCCTAGTCACTCATGTGAAACAATCCTGATTTCATCACAATAAACTATAATGAGTACAAAACTTAGTAAACGAACTAGTTTTTTATATGTCAAAATACATACATACATATATATAATGCAAATGGATGATGTGCCAAGGTATTCGAAAACATTGTAAAATAAATTATCAAAATCTCATTCTATTATTTTCAATTTTCGCATTTTTTTTCAAATTGCTTGCTTGAGCTACCTTTATTCAATTACCGCTTAGTAGGACACTCACTTAACTTTCATAACTTTCACACACTTTGGTTTTCACATCAATGCGTTCCTCACCCATTTATCTCTTAACCATAGTATAACATCCAGAGTGTCCTCCAACAAGTGAGTAATGAATTCAAGCATCGTAGCTAAAATTGTAAAACTCACTTTCTTTCCTCAAATTATGTTTGGCGAAAATCCACTTTCTTAATTCATAGAAAATATAATGTACTTTCGTGCTCAATGAAATTTCCACGCATACATATGCCTATGTCTATAAACACACATGACGTATAACAACACATCATGTTAACACATCACATAAACACATGGGCAAATCCAAATCCATACATATCAAAATAGGTTTTTCAAACATGTCAAAATATAAATATTGTTTATTGTGATTCATTTAGAAATCTAGTTTACTTACCTCCTAGCATCCTCAAGTAACAAACACGTATCGATATCATTTGCCTAAAATCTATAAAAATACACCCATAAGATAAAATTATATTATAATCATAAACTCCAATGTTCTCATATTTCTCAATACAAGACATTCAATGTTCTCATATTTCTCAATATAAGACCTTCTAAACTTAACCTCAAATAATCTCAAGTTATCAAAATATCCTCAAAATCATAAATTATCGAGATGCCCTCAAAATCATAAATTGCATAAATCACCTCAAAATTCCAAAATAATAAATTACCAAATCATTTTCAATTTCAACAATTACTACGATTACCCACAAAGTTTAAAATTACAAAATTGCCCTCAAATTTTAAAATTGCCAAAATGTCCTTGCCGACCAACGGTGACCGAGAAGGTCGGAATCGAAGATTTGTGCCTCGTTGAATCCAACAGTGGTGGCGGTGTGCTCTGACGCCCACCACGGTGGCAAATCGGCCTCGATAGCCTTGAGAACTCCAACGGCTGCACAGGGTCAAATCTGGAGCTCCTGGTAGCTGTCGACGATTGGGGGTTGAAGTAACTGCCATGAGGGACAAGATCCAAGCAACGACACGACCTAAAACCGGCGAAACGAGGTGACCGTTTGCCGCGGCTAATCATGACTTCGAACGGCAGCCTCTAGCCATTTTCCGGTGGCTAGGATGGCTGGGAAATGATCACTAGCTCTTGGGAGTTCGATTGGTACCTTCCGTTGCTGGTGGGGTTGCTGGCAATTGGAGATTCGGTCCGATCAGTTTATCAAATACGAGTCAGGTTTGATTTAGCAGCTCTCTTTTTCTTTCTCTCACTCTATTTCTCTCTTTTCGCACTTCCTGGCGCACTCCCAAGGGGCAGGTCAAAATTGGTCAAAGCGATGGGGTGGGATATTACAAGATAAGTGGATTGATATACCATATTACCAGAACATTAAGGGAAATTCAACAACAAATGTAGCAATGACTTTGGATAGTAGTGCTAGCAATCCTTGCAAAAGAATCAGATTACAAGACATAAAGCTTACTTATTATGGAAAATCCTTCGTTGCATATTGCGAGCATGTACATGGAAGCAGCAGCGGTGTAGTGATGCCAAGGAGTTGCCTCTAATTTCAAATTCTTCATAAGTCTGCATATCTTGATCATTTAATGATATAAACATTTCAAGATTGATTTTTTTTATTGAAAAGAAAGTACGCCTTTCATTACTCAAGAAGCAAGTAAACACATAACATCAGCTGGAATTTCATCCAGCCATACAAAGGAGTCAAGTTTCCTTAATGCTAACTTAGTCATAGAGTGAGCTACAGTGTTACAACTTCTAGGTACATGTTGAGCTTTGAAATTTTGAAAACTCTTCTTGGTTTTTAAAATGTCGAAGATCACCCAAAAGGTTTCAGTCAGTGTGCCCATCTTATTGTTGATTAGCTCTATAACACCCTTCGAGTCTGACTCTAAGTCCACAGAGACTGCTTCAGCTTTGAAAGCCACCTGCAATCCCCACAGAGCAACACTTGCTTCCGCCTTCTCCACATTCATATCATTTTTCTCAGTTTTGACAACAGCATCAATGACTACTCCTCTAGAGTTTCTGATTACAACTCTCAGCCCAGCTAACATACTTTCCTTATCCATTGCAGCATCCACATTAATTTTCACCCATCCCTCTCCTAGCGGACACCACTGCTGTTGTTTTATAGTAGCCTTCTCAATACAAAAATTCAACTTTGGTGTCCTAATTCTTTTGATAGAATCAGCCACAGAAAGGGCTCTGGCTACCAACATCACTAGATCCTCATTGATTCTTTCAAACAACATTTTATTTCTGGCATTCTATATCACCCAAAAAGGAGAAGCAACTATTTCACTATTTAACTCCCTCTGTTGCTGATGCAAAGATTGGATAGTACTGATTACATCCAAAAAAATTTCTCTTTGAACTGGCTTACCAAAAGGGGAATTTTGCCAAACTTTCATTGCTATCTTACAATCCAAAAGAGCATGAGCGATACTCTCCATTTCGTTTCTGCATATTGGGCATGTTGCCTCATACACCACATTTTTCTTCAATAGATTTTCAGCAGTGTGTAGAAGATCCTTAGCTGCTCTCCATAGGAAGATCTTTACCTTCTCAGGGACTGCCATCTTCCAGATATAGTTCCAATTGCTTGAATGAAAATTAGAGCAACTCGGGAAATCTGGGTATTTTTGTTTTAGAGCTACCTAATAGCCACTCTTTACTAAATACTGCCCTCTTTGAGCTGTTCGCTGCCTCTATCATTTAAGATATAAAGACATGTTTTAATATAAGTGTGGTTTAAGAGAGCAATACAGCCTCTATCATTAAAGATATGAAGACATGTTTTAATGACTCCATACCTGACCGAGTGCCAATGCTTTTGATAAAAAGCATCTGGTAAGCCGTTTAGTTCTGGAGCCTTTATAGGACTTATTTAAGACAAAACTGTATAGATTTCCTCTGCTATGAAAGGGTTTTCCAGTTGCTGGTTCATGTCTATAGTAACAATTGGAGTCAAACCTTGTAGAGCATCCAAAATGCACTATTTTATAGGGCTAGAGGTGGTGAAGTCTGTAAAATAGTCGCAAAATTTCCTTTCCACTTCTTCATCTTCAATCCATACATTCTACTGGTTTAGCACACCTCATATCATGTTCTTCTTCTTCCGCGCTAAGGCTTTAGAATGGAAGAATTTAGAATTTCTATCCCCTTCTTTTAATCACTCTACTTTTGACCTTTGCCTCTAGTAAGTGTCCTCATCCATCAGTAAGTTTTCAACCTGTTTCTCACTGCTTCTTATTTCATTTTTTGTTTCATACTGCACATGATTGAACTTCATTTCCATAAGCTTTCTCTTTAGCTGATTCAACTTCTCCTTCTTATTCCTGAATTGCTGTTTACCTCATCTCTACAACTGTGCATTGAGTTGTTCGGTGCCTTTCTAAAATATTGCACAGGTTTGTTTCTCACCCAGCCATCATGCCTTCCCCACTCGTCCATCACAATACGCTTGCATTCATCACAAGTACTCTACATATCTTCGTAGTGCATGCAAGACCTGGTCCTTGGTTTGTATCTCACCCCCTTATTTCTATCCTGCATTTCCAACATTATAGGACTATGATCAAAACCCCAAGAATCTATCCAGTTTTCCTTCTATAAAGTAGAGTGTTTGACCATGTGAAAAGGTACCATCTGTACTCCAAATCAATTAACTGACACTCCTCGACTGCTTTTTAAAATTCTGCCACTAAGTTTATCTTCCTATCACTCCCCCCCCCCCTAATTTTTTTCATTTAAATTTTGGATTTCATTGAAGTCTCCAAAGCAAATCCATGGATAGAAGAACAAACCTGAAAGCCTTCTCATTAATGTCCATGTATGCTATTTTTTATTTAACTCCGGATGCCCATACACCCCTTTGCCCTCTACAGCTTCCTGTTTGCACCTCTAACTAAACCATTAATATGGTGGTTGTTATAAGAAACTATCTCCAACTCTAAATCATCATTCCACAACATTGCCAATCCACCCCCCATGCCATTCCTATCTACAGCCAAGCAATTATCAAAAGCTAATTTTTTACTCATGTTCATCATTTTTCCAAACATCAACTTTGCTCCATAGAGGAAAAGAATTTGAGGCCTGTGTTTTCAGAGAATGTCTTGCAAGTCTTGGAATGTTCGGGTATTCCCCAACCCCCGAACATTCCAACTAATGCTCTTCATTGCATCCGGCGGGGCTGGCCACCAGCCTCCACCGATAAATCTTTTGTTGATGAATCCAAGACATCCACCACTTCCATGGCTATTAATTCCCAACTGAGTTTAAATTTTGCTGAGGATGATTTAGCTGGGCTGGCTATCGGGTCTTCTGTTAATAGCCTAACCATTTTTGCCTTTTTTCCTATCTAGGCTGCCCCATTTAGCCTCACTGCTCAGGAGTTTGGAAACTGAGGGTCCAGCTTTACTGCTTTGTTTTTTGTTTGTTTCCCGGGCTTGGTTTTTCCATCGCGTCCACTTGATCCTTAACTGCTTTGATTCAATCTCATTGTCCACTACTTCTGTTAGCCTAAAGGGCTATAAATAATGTAATTTTGATGATAACAAACATGTGTCTTAAGTAAAAATAATAAATATTGTATTTCACATTTTCACTAGTTTTTTAAGGATAATATTTATGCAAGTGAAATCAAGATTGAAGACACTCAACGGACAACGGTGACATCAAGAATATAGTTTAGAGCTCAACGAACAAATTAGTGCGATAAATTCTTGTAAAGCCGGTATGATTTAATTAATGCATAATTAATGCATGAGAAGCTCAAGAGATTAATTTAATTAAATATTTTTCATAAACTAAAAGGTTTTATTTTTATAAAGTAAAGTATTTTGTGGATTTAAGTAATTTGGACTTAAATGCTAAGATTTGAAATCTTTGATTTTAAATAAGTATTAAATTTCAGAGTTGGACATTTTTACAAACATTTGAAATGTTTTGGGCCATACTATAATTTATGAATATTTTGGACTAAAGTGAAACGTTTTGAGAACTTTCAAAAAATATGGGTATTATGTTGAAAAGGACCTTTGTGCGAAATAATAAAATCTTTGGGGCCATATCATAATTTCAAAAAGTTTGGGAAAGACAAATATTCTTAGGAAGTTCTGAAATTGGACATATTTGTAAAGTTTTATGACGTTTTGGGCCATAGTATGATTATCGAACGTTTTGGGTCAAAGTGTAATTTCAGTGAACAATGTTAATGTAGAAAAATTCAAAAATAACGGTAATATCACTGTTCCTGAGCGGCTAGCTGGATAATCAAGTGGCTAACCGCTTAGGCGCGGGAATTTGCCTATAACGGCTAGTTTTCGGGCTTTCACTATAAAAACTCAACTTAAACTTCATTCTAAGAAATAATACAAGCAAATATAAGATCATATAACATATATTGAGCTTCCATTTCGCAAATCATCATTTATTGAATCATTATTGAGCTATAATTTGTTATCCACTCTTAAAGAGAGTTTCATTGTTGTGATTTTCATTTCTCATCAAATTGTGAGTGTACAAGTGTGGGAAATACTTGGGGTGAAGAGATTGGGGATATAATCTCTTGTTGTAAAGGTCCATTGACACCTTAGAAGTCAATTGTAAACATTTGAAGTCTTGGAGGCTTGGATAGTGAAATCCTCAAGCCGAGTGAGCTTGGAGGCATGGACGTAGGCAGGGATAGCCAAACCACGTAAAAATATTTGTGTTTGTTTTCTCTTCCCTTACTCTTTTAATATTGTGCTTGGTTGAATTTATTGTTTTATTTGATTAAGGCAATATATTAAATTGTTGTGCGAATTGTATTGCATAATTTTAAAAATCTCAATTCACCTCCCCTCTTGGGTTGCATAACTTGCATTTCAACTTCTTCTTTAGAGTTTTGTAGGTTTGTGAGGTGAGCATTAGTCTGATTTTTAACTTGGCCCACTACAATTTCCTGCCCCTTTTCAACTCCCTCCAAACTTTCATTTTCTATTGAATTTCTCGCCTAAATCTCTTGATTTCCCGTTGCTGCAGTAGCTGAAAAGTTGTTAGTTAACACTTGCAGGTTGTGATTATCAGTTTGCAGCATCCTCGATATCCCTCCATTGATTTCATTGACACCCCCCCCCCCATCCACGTGTTCCCCTCCCATTTGTATTCTATTAGCTTACTTATTTTGTTGGTTTTGTGGGGATCTGTTTTGTTGACCCGGGTTCAATGAGGGTGAACCTGGGTTTGGTATCTCTGCATTTTCTGTGACTGTTTCTCCCCCTTTCAATTTCTCCTGTTCCCTACTCCCTTTCCCTTTATACCTGTTTAGTTTGGTTCTATCTGCCATGGAAATTGCTTTTAACCATGGCCCGAAAGTCAGCTCTTCATTTCTTTGATTTATGTGTTCTTTGAATTCCCGAAACTAATGGCCAATATACCCATGGCAAAAGCAGAAGTCTGGTAGCTTTTCATATAATAATGGAAAAATAATCCTCTTCAGTGGTTTTGTGATGTCTACCGAGACTCGAAAATGAACAAATTCCCCAAAACACTGCCCCTGAGCATCTATTCCTATATCTTCCACCTTTCCCACTCTCAATTCCAACTCTCTGATTGTACTAGCATCCATACACATCAATGGCACATTGTGGATTTGGATCCAAAAGGAAGCATGAGAGAATGATTGTTGTTTGAGGCTACCAATACCACTTGGTTCTTGAAGCACAATTAAAGCTCTGTCAAAATGCCATGATCCACTATTTAAGACTCTCTTTTTGTCAGCTTCTAGAGAGAATTTGAACATGAAAATGTTGCTTCCTAGACTTTGAATCTTAAAATCTGGTATTGTACACCAGGCTTGTTGGACCAAAATGAAACAAATCATAAAGGTTAAAGGAAACGACATGAAGCTTGGCGTTTTGGCTCTGCAAATAACAAAGCAAAACGACACATTAACTGTGTTTCATACTACCTTGATATATCTTCACAAAACGACCTACAGTTCTATCGTTTTAGTTATAAGAATCACAAGCAATGCACGTGACATTTTAAATGACGTGTGAAGGCTGTTAAAAGCCGTTAAGAGTCATCTGCTGCTCATGTGCTTAGCTGGGAATGCTTCTGGGTTGTTATAAACTCGGCAGCTGAAGCTGATTCTGGTGTAACAAACAGAAAGGATTTCAAAGGATTCAGGAGAGAGAGAGAGCTTGTGTAAAGAGAGTGTTCTTGTTCCTTTATTAGGGCTCTGTAAATCTGGGTGTAAAAGAGACTTGGTTCGATCAATAAAGCTGGTTAATTTGTTCCTCCGTGGATGTAAATCAATGATGAATTGACTGAACCACGTAACTTGCTGTGTCTTGGTTAATTCTTGAGTTTCTTTTGGTTTCTTTGATTGCTTACTGTTGGTTCATTGTAGTATTGAGTTGTTTCTGATCATTGTAAGTTTCGAATCTTCTTTAATACATCTTGTAATTCTGATCTGGGGATCTTGGGAGAGGTTGCTCAAGTTGATTCTATAACTTGCCGATCTCTACAAGGCTTGATATAGGGCCACTTTGAGTCCTTCACAATTGACCCCTCTTGCGAGGAGAATTTTTCAGACCAAACATCCAGCAACAGCTCGAGATCCTCTTTCCTTCATTTAGCCTTCGAGGAAAACTTGATCAGCTTCTTCACCTTTTAGTGTTATATCCCTACACTTTCGTGTCAATTCTTCTGTTTCCATAGCTTGTACAGAATAAACCAGTTTAACCTTCGCTCCGTTAAAACACAGCCTTAAAGCACCCACCAACCCCTTTACTTTCTCGGGTAATTTTTAAAAACCTCCCCTGAGGTTTGGGCTTGTTGCAAGTAGATAGCGAGAATTGATTTATTTATAAAAAACCCCCTACCGTCAGTTAAGTTTAACATTGACCGTTAGTTGACCGTGCAAAGACAATATTACCCTCAACAATAGTTTGTAAACGAAAATAACTAAAATAAAACCAAAATTATTGGTGCAAAAAGCACAAACCCTATTTTTTGACAATTTTATCCTTGTCAATTCTAAAAATTTACAATATCATAGGTAAAGATTATAACTATTTCATTTTTAAATTTTTAATTTTATCTTTCTTGTAGGAATTTTAAGGAAATATCAATAATTTAAAGAGGATTTTTTAATTTTTTAATTTTAATTTTTTATAAGAACTTTAAGAAAATATCAATAATTTAAAAAGTATAAAAAAACTAATAATTTTGGTTTTTTTTTAGTTATTTTCGTTTATAAACTATTGTTAAGGGTAATATTGTCTTTACACGGTCAACTAACGGTCAATGTTAAACTTAACTGACAGTAGGGGGTTTTTTACAAATAAATCAATTCTCACCATCTACTTGCAACAAACCCAAACCTCAGGGGAGGTTTTTAAAAATTACCCTTACTTTCTCCTATAGTTTTGACCCCCACTGTGTTTAAAAGCTTTGACAGATAGCAAAACAGATCTCCTACCAACTACAAAATCCAGACAAGAGTACATTTAACACCGGAGAAAGATGAATAAAAGTAATCCCACACACTCCTAAAGAGTGATGTTTAGAGTCCTACAGACCCAATAATAGCTACCATTCGGCTTTCTCTCATGCAGAGAAAAAGCTATGAAGGAGAAGTTTATTGAGTTTCAAGATTGATTATTATATTATAGAACTTGAATAAAACTATAATTTATGTTCAAAATTGTCAGAGCGTATGTTATTAACAACTACCGCTTACGAAAGGTAAGTGAGGTACATCTCATCCACCAATATTATGAATATATATACATATGAGCTTGGCCAAATTGAAAAATAAAATCATAGCAGTTTTGTTTTTGTAATTACATTATTATTTTCAATAATGCTATGCTGATTTATTGATTTATTGAGTTTAGTATCCCAATTGATGTAGCAAATGATGTGGTGTGTGTATATATATTAATAAGTTCAAATAATAGTAAATTATTAAATCTTGTAATGTCACTTTCAAATAGTGAAATTCAATTGGTGAGATGTCAATTAAATATAAATTAAGAAACTATGTATACATGCATAGCATTATGATCTATTATTTTTGCCTCTTAATATAATTTCTAAGTTCTTAATTGAGGCAAGATGTAACAAGATTTATTTTATAATTAACTATTAGCTTGTTCTAACAGTTCTAACACTTTCTTGTAAAATAGGATTTCTCGATGATGTTATATGTATTTTTATAATATTGATAGTGGGGTTATGATAGACCCTTAGATTTTTGTGTTTTAATCTTAGTCATTGATTTAATATAATATATAAATAAATAATTAATTAATTAAAAGATAGTAGGTAACTTACAAGTTGAGGTTGATATTAGTTTTTTAATTTTAAATAAAATCCTTCCCATGGATTTACAGCACTAAACTTCAATTACGCTTGGGATACTTCGTTTCAGTTCAAGCCAATTTCTTCCCAAATTTCATGTTCTTGAAGGGCTCTACGATAAATGCTTTTTTACGGTTGTTAGTATGTAATAAGAACCGCATGAGGGCCAAAATTGACCGGCTCCTCGCCTTCTTTGACTGCTCCAATATGCAAAGCAACAGGGCCAGCTCCTAATATCCAACTTCCTGTTGCCACACCGGGCTTTTTCCCCAGAACTTTTGCATGTAACGTTCAGAAACTGGATCAAATAATAAATTAACATCACCATGCAATCAATAGAACATCCCATTAGCTATATTCATATTGCTAGTAAATGTACATTGGATAATTATTTCCTTGTGCTTGAACATTCATCTAAACAATATGGACCCATATGTAATAAAAATAAATAAATAAATAACAAAAAAAGCAGGAGCACGAACAGAGAATTTAATATTTTTCTAACAAAATAAAATAGACAAAGATATAGAGGAAATTACAGGGAGAGGCATAGGAAGATATACTTTTGATAACTCTTCGTCCGCCATTACTGAATAGCTGCAACCAAATTATGTTTTTCACTTCAATTGTTATTGTTAATATTAATAATTAGGATTTACAGGGATTCACTGTCAATTCGATTAGAATAACAACAGTAATTTAGATTAGCAAAGAAATGTTATAGAATAAACTTTACTTGTGAAGAATCCAATTTCAAATAAAAGAATTTCAGATTTTGTATTTCATCGTATCTCTTTTACTTATTTTTTAAAATTTAAATTAACCCTTTTAATCAGTTTTTTATTCAGTTATATTATATTAAAAATAATTAAAGTTTTTAATTAATAAAAATAATATATACCGTTGATAAAATCTAATGGTATATGTTTTTTACATTATTGATACTGTAAAGAAATTAGAGTATCATAGAAGGACCCCATAAAATATGCTCTTATATTAACACCATTAATCCTTTGCTTGGCAATTAAGTCCCCACTGCCGGTAAAACAGGAAAAAAAAAAGGTAACAATAATTATGAAAATAAACGATGATGAGCAACGACTTCGAGTCTTCGATGATTGATATATATATTATTGGCGAAACTGTAAATTACCCAAGATTTCCGCGAATGAAGGGAATATCGACCCTAAAAGTCATAATAGTTTTAATTCAAATTTGATAAGGCAACTTGCTTATGGAGACACATGACAACCGTTAATGATTCATGAACCTACCCTTTATAACATAATAATTAATCAATTAAGTCATGCCTTTATTCAATAACCTTCTCTAAATTTTGTGTATTGAGATAATGAAACTGGTTCGAAAATCAAGTTGTTTCCAGTTAAATTCAAGCTCAAGCATGACGACTTAGATTCATTTGTCAATTTTAAAAATAAAAGAGAGTATTTTATCATTGCTTAATCAATTTTTAAATTTTATAATGAAACTCGTTTCTAATAAACTATATATATATATATATATATATATAATGAAGCTCGTTTCTAATAATGTGTGTGTAACTCCTGGATACGAAACTTTTGAGTAATTTACGAACTTCACCTTTAGTATGTGAAACTACCCAATTAGATCCCTTTCATTATTTATTTTTATCACTTTATTACATCATTGATATCATCCATGTAACAGAATGCCCAATAATATATAAGAATCGTTTGGGGACTCAAAAGTATATTTGAAAAGGTAAAAATTAATTTTGGTATTTGGTAATTTTTATTAGAAATTACTTTTGGAAAAATTACCCTATCTTACAGTATATTTTGTAAAGTTAGGAAAAAGTAGCTTTTCAAAATCTAGTTTTGAAAATCAACTGTATACTATTACATGCATATTATTAATATGGATTATAAATATGTTACATGCATTATCATTAAATTAATACATGTGCTAATCTTAAAACAGGGGTTACATGCATGTACTTAATATGGCTCACATCCATAAATTAAGATAAGTTGAGATTACTGATGTTTTTATGATGAGATAATGATTAGAATAGTTATTCCAAATTTCTAAAAATTAAGATAAGAATAATTTACTCACTTTCTTAATAGAAGAAAGTGAATAAAGTCCATTATAAAAACTAAGGGTCCGTAGCCTAGCCAATATCATCTTTGCCTATGAATTACCCATCATACAAAAAGGCTATATAGAGGAACATGTTAGAAGATTCTAAGTATTTGTCAAATTTAACTTGAATAAAATATAACTTGGTCTTGCTTGGCATTGTTATATTAAGTTCCTTTTTTCTTCCTCCGCCAAATTCGGGTTCACTTATTTCTCCTTACCTGGAAGCTAGAGGTGGAGGTATGTAACTTATTTAAGTTGATAATCTATAATATATTTCAATATGTATATATTATTATTAAGTTAATATGTGATATCAGAGCCACCCTTCAGATCTTGTTGTTCAGTTATATAGTATTTTTGCACTCAGTTTATAGTTTTTGATCATATATAGCCACGACCTTATATGCTATGGTGTTAATGATGTATATGTTATGGAAACTATCATATTTATGATTGCAATACGTTATGTATTGTTTAGCCTAATACTTGAAATACGATAGATTAACCAAAGGCTATTTATACGATCATCATGAAGTTATGGAATCATGTTATGTTAATGTCTTTTCTTTGTAATATCATCACAGTTTTGAAAGAAGCCACGACATTTCAAATATATGATGATATTTGCATAGCATATGCTCATAGGTTAGAAAGGATTTTATTTTAAAGATATGAAAGGCATTGAACATATTGCAATTAATTTATAATTATTTGGCCCAAAGGGAAATAATTATTAAACGAATTTAATTGGAATAAAATGGTGATTTGAGTATCAAAATTAGAATTTTCTATGCTCATAGGTATGGAATTTTTTTGTTTTGGTATTTATATTTGCTAGTCTTATTATTAAAGATTGATGTAAATTCAATACATTATTTAACCTTTGCCCATAAGAAAGTTTGAATTTACAACTGAATTTTGACATTGGTAAATTCAATACTGAGATTAAAATTTTCATAGCATTAATGTGTTTTTTGTTTCGTATACAGTGGTTCCTAATTGTTTCAATTATTCTACTCGCGTTCCAATGTTGTGGGGGTGATAACTTTTCTAACTGAAAAGAGAGAGTTCTCTTAAATTTAGGGTGCATGGATATTATCTTGGCGCTTTGTGAGGATGAACTACCTATCCCTATGGAATCGAGTATGCAAAGTCAGAAAGATGTATATGAAAAGTGGGAGAGATCTAATCACTTTTGATATTCATGCAATCTCATATCAGTAAAAGTATTAGGGGTTCCATCCCACAATGCACTAAAGCTAAGGAGTTTATAAAAGTTGTTAAAGAACAATTTGTAAGTCATGATAAGGCATTGGCAAGCATTTTAATGTAAAAAATTTCAGGCATGAAGCTTGATAATACAAAGATGTATGAGAGCATATAATGAAAATGAGGGATAATGCTGCTCAACTTAAGCCACTTGAGATAAAGATGTTTGAGTAATTTTTTGTTAATTTCATACTCACTCTCTTCCTAACAAATATGTTCCATTCAAAATATCACATAAGACACAAAGAAAATTGGTCTGTTAATGAACTTTTGACCATATGTACTTAAGAAGAAGAGAGATTGAAATATGAGAAGTTAGAAAGTGCCCATTTAACTACTCATGTGAAAAGAAATAACCAAAAGTAAAAGTGTTCCCAAGGATAAGGAGAAGCCAATGCCAATGAAGAAATTTGGTAAGAAGGATATGTGCTTCTTTTGTAAGAAAAAGGGATACATAAAGAAGAATTGCCAAAAATATAAAAAAAATGGCAAGAAAAGAAAGGTAGATCTATCTCTCATGTATGTCATGAATCTCATATCATTGATATCCCTAATAATACTTGGTGGATTGATTCCAGTACTACAACTCACATTACTAATATCAAGCATGTTTTCTCAACCTAAGGAAGCTAAAGGCAAATATGCAAGGTATCTATTCAAGAAATAGAATGCAATCAAGTGTTGAGGTTGTGAGAACTTTTAGATTATTTTTAAAATCGGGTTTTCTATTTAGACCTTGACAACACATTTTATGTACCCACATTTTCCATAAATTTAATTTCTATTGCTCATCTTGTTTCATTAGGATTTAAATTTGTTTTTTAACACAAAGCTTGTAATATATATAAGAACAATAATTTTATTGGCAATTGAGTTTTATTTAATGGTTTATATAAATTAAATTTAGATCCCATATTTGAATCTAATCTTTTTCCTTTACATGATGAAAATATTAGCACTAAGCACTGTATTATTAATGAGAATTCCTCTAAACTTTGGCATAGGAGATAGGACATATCTCCATAGAGAGAATTAAAGATTAGTAAATGATGGAGTTTTACAAACTCTTGATTTTACTGATTTTAATACTTATATAGACTGCATTAAGGGAAAACAAACTAACAAGACTACCAAAGGAGCCAAGAGGAGTAATAAAAATCTTGAGATTATATATATTGAAATTTGTAGACCTTTTTCTACTCCTTGTCTAAATGGTCAGAGATGTTTTACCTCATTTATAGATGATCATTCAAGATACATGTATCTTTATTTTTTGAATTATAAAGAAGAAGCAGTTGATGCTTTTAAGAATTATAAAGCATAAGGAGAGAGAAAAAAGGGGAAAAATAAAAATTGTAAGATCTGATAAAGGTGGAGAATATTGTGGAACATACATAGAAAACAGACAAATGCCAAGTCTATTTACAAAATTTCTTGAAGAAGAAGGCTTTATTGCATAATATACAATGCCTAGCACACCACAATAGAATGGTGTTGTAGAAAAGAGAAATAGGAAGTCCAGTCTTCCTTTGAATAGTTAATAGTTAGTTAATAGAATGATGTTGTAGAAAAGAGAAATATGATCAGCAAGTCCAGTCTTCCTTTAAAATTTTGGAGTGAAGCCTTAAAAACAGTTGTGTATAGTTTGAACAAAGTTCCATCAAAGGCTGTTCTTAAAACACCTTTTGAAATTTGGAATGGATGGAAACCTAGTTTGAGACATGTACACATTTGGGGTTGTCCTATTGAAGTAAGGATCTAGAATCCTCAATTAAAGAAATTGGACCCAAGAACAGTTAGTTGTTATTTTACAGACTATCTAGCAAACTCTAAAGGCTATAAGTTTTATTGACCTTCACTCATTATAAGGATCGTCGGAGATAGAATGCAAAAATATTTGAAGATCTTGGCCCAAGTTGAAATGACTTTCCTAGAAATATTGAATTTCAGGAAATAAACAAATTTGTTGGTGTATTTCCTACAAAAATAATTGAAGAACAACCAATTGAAGTTCAACTACTTCATAAAGATGTTATCACTCAAAATTGACAAAATAAAAGTGAAATAATAAGATTAAGAAAGTCTTTAAGAGTAAACAAATCTGCAACTTCTAGTGATTTTGAGGTATATCTTCAAGAGTTTGAGTTTAATTATGAAATTAATCAAGATCCAAATTCCTTTTGACAAGCCACGAATGGAGAAAATTCTAAACTATAGCATGATGCAATGATGGAAGAAATAGAATCTATGGCTACAAATAAAGTCTGGAATCTCATTCAATTACCTTCTGGCCATTCAACTATAGGTTGTAAATGGATTTTCAAAACCAAAAGAAATGCGACTGGTAATATAGAATGATATAAAGTTAGACTTGTGGTTAAGGGATTCACTAAAATAGAAGGCATATATTATCAAGAAACATTTTCTCCAATTTTGAAAAAGGATTCATTTAGAATTATCATGGCTTTGGTAGCTCATTTTGATTTAGAACTACATCAAATGGACATGAAAACCGCTTTCTTTCATTGGGATCCTAAAGAAGAAGTATACATGAAGTAGCCTGAAGGTTTTTACACTGACAAAGACAGTCATTTGGTTTGCAAATTAAATAAATCTATATATGGACTAAAACAAACTTCTCGCCAATGGTATTTGAAGTTTCACATTATTGTTACTTCATATGGTTTCATAGAAAACATTGTTAATCAATGTATATGCCTTAAAGTCACTGAGAACAAATTTATCTTTTACCTTATATGTAGATGATATCTTGCTTGCTTGTAATGACGCAAGTTTGCTGCATGAGACTAAACAATTTCTTGGCAAAAACTTTGACATGAAGGATATGAATGAATTCTTGTATGTCCTCGACATAGAAATCTACAGAGATAGGATTAAAAGGGCATTAAGATTGTCTCAAAAGGCCTTTATTGAAAAAGTTTTGGAAAAATTTAAAAAGAAGGACTATTCTCCTACTGTAGTACCTATTATTAAAGGGGACAAATTCCGTCAAAAACAATATCCACAAAATAATTTGAAGAAAGAACAAATGAAAAATATTCCGTATGCTTTTGTTGTTGGTAGCCTAACATATGCACAAGTGTGTAGTAGGTCTGACCTTGCCTATATTGTAGGTGTATTAAATAGATATCAAATTAATCCAGGATTGGAACACTAGAAAGCTACTAAAAAGGTGATGCAGCATCTACAAGGAACTAAGGACTATAAACTCACATATAGGCATTCTAATAATCTTGAGGTAATTGGATATTCGAACTCAAATTTTACTAGATGTGTGCATGCTAAAAAGTCCACTTCAAGATATATTTTCGTTCTTGCATAAGGGGCTATATCTTGGAAAAGTGGTAAGCAATCTATAATTACTTTGTCTACTGTGGAGGCAGAATTTATTAGATGCTATGAAGCTACAACACAGGGACTATATATGGTTTAAAAATTTTATCACAAGCCTAAAAATTGTTGATTCTATAGAAAGACCATTGAAAATCTTTTGTGATAATTCTGCTGCAATATTCTTTTCAAAGAATAATAAGAGTTGGAGCCACATATTGATATAAAGTTTTAGTTGTCAGAGATCATATCAAGAAGCGTGAAGTAACTATTGAGTATGTAGATATTGAGCTTATGCTAGTAGACTCCATGACTAAAGGATTGTGGACCAAATTATATAATAGTCATGTTGAACATACGGGGCTTCTTAAATAAATTAATGTTTGCTTGCTAGATTCATCTCTAATCATATATATACGACTTTTACTAAAATTAAGTTTGTTCATATAAAGTTTGTCATAAAATTAAGTTTGTGCATAAAAAGTTTGTCGTGTTTACTTATTGAAACTACTCTTGTTTGGACCCTTAATGACTTATATGAAATTCATTCATGCAGTATTGACATATTCAAGTACGTACATCCTTATACTTGTGATACATAGAAGGAAACGTTTGTTAAAATAAGCATAACCACCATGATTCATGTATATTTAAATTTCTACTTGAATAAATAAAGTATCATTATCATTTAGGTTGAGTAGCTACTGTGGCCATAATAATAAGATTTAATTTATCTCATAAGGATAAAATTATGTGAGCCAAGTGGGAGAATGTTACATGCATATTCTTAATATAGTTTATAAATATGTTACATGCATTATCATTAAACTAATACATGTGCTAATCTCAAAATAAGTGTTACATGCATGTACTTCACGTAACTCACATTCATAAATTGAGATAAATTAAAATTACTCATGCTTTTTGATGAGATAATGATGAGAATAACTATCCAAATTTTCTAAAAATAAAGATAAGAATAATTAACTCACTTTGTTGATGGAAGGAAGTGAATAAAGTTGATTATAAATACTAAGAGTCCTTAACCTAACCAAGATCATCTTTGCCTATGAATTACCCATCATACAAAAAAGCTTAACAGAGGAATAGGCTAGAAGATTTTAAATATTATTCAAATTTAACTTGAACAATTATAGTTAGAGGTGGAGGTATGTAACTTATTTAAGTTGATAATATATATGTGTGTGTGTGTGTGTGTGTGTGTGTGTGTGTGTGTACACTTTATATAATTCCATGTATATCATCATATGTAGTATAAAACAAAAATATAAAATTAATAATATAAAAATATTTATTTTAGTTATCAATTATTATATATACACAATAAAAATAGTTTTTATATATGTTTATAAATGTGTAAATAAATTTTATTGAGTATTATATTTAATTCAATCATTTACATTCTCACAGTAGTTTAAGAGTAAACTTACCAAAAACATGTCATTGCTTTTAAAATTTACAATATTTTTAAATAAATTTTAGCAAGCGTTTAATTAATTTTCTTCACTGTTGACTATTCCTATAGCATTACAATACTACCCCATAGTTTGTCACATTTAATTATTGAGTTTTTCTTTTTTAAAAAAAAAAATCTAAAGTGAAAACAAATTTACCTACAAAATTGTAAGATTTAACTCGTTTCAGTAGCCAAGCAATAGCTAGAGACAGAATACGAGAGGGTTTGATTGAGTATTTTAGAAACATTAGAGTAAAATAGTTAATTTGTCTAAGCTCGTGGGATTCCTATCTATTTTGAAACGAAGGATATTGACGGTGGCATTGTAGCATTACGTGGCAGATTATCATTTGCTAATTACTTTGGGTTTGACGGCTTTGGTCAATTGACTTGTGTTTAGAGCCTCATGAACTAGAGACTTTGTCGCCTGAAAGTGCTCCGGGTTTGCTCCACGTGTCACGTGAACAAAGCCAAAGGAATGTGTGAGCGTTACCACATGCAATAATCATAAGTCATTCAATACGTAAGCTATGGGCTATCCGTGAGGAGATATTTAATCCATTACTTGAAAAAGAAATTGGATTATTATTTGCAGAAATTTTTTATGTAATCTCACATGAGGAGCTTTTTTAATAAAATAAAATAAACTAAAATTAGAGAGAGTTACATTATTGGAGCATATAGAATGGGCGGTGTTTATGTAAAGTATTATCTTGCATCCACACCGTACTTCAATTTTTTGAAATCAAGCTGTTTGCGGACTACACCACATATCATAAGGGCATAACTGTTTAAAGAATGTTTTAATACAATTATCAGATATTTATTTTATAATATATAATCAAATAGATAAAATAAGTTTCAACCTCCCTTTTCAAAAAAAAAAAAAAGTTTCAACCTTAAACAAAATCATTTGTGGTAATTAAGGTTTATTGCAAAAGGGGGGGGGGAGTTCATACATATACACAAAGAGTAATGCCATAGCCTTTTCTTTTCATTGTATAAAATATATTATACAAATTCATGTGACATGACAGTATTGATTTTTCTTTTCTACGCATTGTTTTTATGTCATATAATTTGTATAAAAAATTTGTGACTTTAATATTTCTTCACAACAAACTATTTCATGTGAAATGTGAATCCAATAAAAACCAAGCAAAGCTAGTATAAATGTTGACTCGAGCGGAACTTGAAATTGATGAATTATTGAAATAACTGAAATAAAGTGAGCACATGGAAGTTTGAATACAAAATATTAGCTCTACTATTCCTTAACAAAAAGTCTAAGCTAATGGATAATGACCTAATAATAGTGATTAAAGACAAATTTAATATGTCAAAAATTATCTTTCCATGCCGATTATTAGAGAATATTATTGGCAATCAAGTTAATAACTACGTTTGCATTCTAACTAACCCACGACGCCCTATTTGTTATTAGTTAGTTAATAGAGGACTGTGCTGCCGTACGTATCCTTATCACATGCATATAAAGGGGAAAAAAATGCCATTCCAAGTACTTAATTTTGACTTTAATTTTATAATATTATTATATAGTTTAATCTATTATATAGTTTAATCAATTTATTCATTGCTAGAAAAAAACCGTTAGTAAAAATAAAAGAACATATATACGTACCATCCATCCTTTTTCAATATAAATACCCTTAACTCTTCTCTTTGATTCATCCAACTACTTACCATTAAGCAATTAGCTTGATTGCTTTCTTGTCTCTAAATAAAAATGGCAGCAGCCAAGCTTATTACAATTTCTTGTGTTGTTTCTGTCTTTCTCATCTTTTTCATCACATTATCAAATGCAGCTAGTTACAACGTGATAACTTTTGGTGCCAAACCAGATGGGAGAACAGATTCAACACAATCTTTTCTTAGGGCATGGGCAGTGGCGTGTAGGTCATCTCAGGCTTCCACCATTGTTGTTCCAAAGGGAAGGTACTTGATAAAGAATGCAGTTTTTAGAGGGCCATGCAAGAGCAGGATTACAGTTCAGATATCGGGAACGATTGTGGCTCCCAATGATTATCGTGCACTTGGAAAATCGGATCGTTGGATTCTGTTCATTAAGGTCGATAGACTTTCAATAATTGGTGGCACTCTTGATGGTAAAGGTGCTGGCTTCTGGGCTTGCAGGAAATCTGGAAGGAATTGCCCAGTTGGAACTAGGGTAAGTAATTCTGAAAATTACACGAAGTTCAAATTTTTAAAATTTTTCTTCGCAGTTGTTATAGAGGGCATTCTTAATTTTCATTCCATATTCTAAATTTTGATTAATTATGTATTATGTATTATGTAATGAAATTTTAAGATTTATAACGAGAAAACTGAGGCATCTTTATGGTACAGTCACTCTATTATAGGATCACTTGTGTTATATAATAAAAATGTGGTATTGAAGATTTTAAAAAGTAATTAAAATTCTTTTATAATTTGAGCTTACCTAAACTCTTAAAAATCTTTTTACTCGTGTATATATTTTATTTATATACGGTCAAGAGCTTTTTTTTATAATTTTTTTTATAAGCACCATATTCTATTTGCTAATTATAAAAGCTCATTTATATAAACGCATTTTTTAATATTAGAATTGTCAAACTTTTGAAATCACACATTCTCTCTTATTCTCTTAATGTAAGCTTAGTTAGGAATAATATACACATTATATATAACGGAACCCTTGAATTTCCTTCCTATATTATATACACATACCATAAATATAAAATTATAAATGGCATTACTTGCTAATGCTATGGTTTTAATTCCATGCCTTCTAATTATGAGCAAGAAAAAGGCTTTGAATTTTACATATTAAACAAATTTTATAAAATGGTGAAGCGGCTATAATTCAAACCAGTATTGATGTTTAACATCTCATCGTTTTCTCATTGCAGTCGATAACAATCAATTCGGCCAACAATGTTATTGTTAGCGGCTTGACATCAATCAACAGTCAGCTCAGTCACCTAGTAATCAGCAGTTGCAACAATGTAATAGTCCGAAATGTGAAGTTCATTGCTCCAGCCGAAAGCCCTAACACCGATGGCATCCACGTTGAATCCTCTACCGGCGTCACAATCACCGGCGGTACCATTCAGACTGGTGATGATTGTATCTCAGTCGGTCGAGGAGCCAGAAATTTGCACATGAGCAACATTAAGTGTGGCCCTGGGCACGGTGTTAGGTAATTAATTAATTAATGAATTTATCACATAAAAAAATGATACATCAATGCATATGTCATATACTTAGCAGCTTGGTAGAAATTATGTCTAACAATTTTTATTTAAAATTCACAGCATTGGTAGTCTTGGAAAGGAGCTCAACGAAGATGGTGTCGAAAACGTTACGTTAACAAATTCAGTATTCACAGGATCAGATAATGGTGTGAGAATCAAGTCATGGGCTAGACCTAGCAGAAGCTTTGTAAGGAATGTTTTCTTCCAAAACATCATCATGAGGAATGTTAAAAACCCAATTTTAATTGATCAAAATTATTGCCCCAACAATCAAGGATGCCCCAACAAGGTAAATTTTTTCTTCCGAAATTATCAATAAAATTAAATGATGACGTTAGTTCTTGCCATATTTGCATATCTTAATAGTCTTGATTGATTAAGTAAATTTTATCGATTCGTTAATTTATTTTGTTTGAAATTAACAGAACTCAGGCGTGAAGATTAGTCAAGTGACTTACAGGAACATACAAGGAACTTCTGCTACACCAAAAGCAGTCGCATTTGATTGCAGCTCGAGCAATCCATGCAGCGGAATCAAATTGCAAGATATCAAACTTACTTATATGAATAAAGCAGCAACATCTACGTGTAAGAACATTGGCGGAACAACCAGTGGAGTAATAATGCCCAGGAGTTGTCTCTGAAAAATCAAAAATAGTTTCTTCCACCAAACAGAAAAATGATTTGAATTAGTGGGTGTGCACACCGCAATGGAAGCATTTAGTAGAGAGCTTTCATGATTGAGTGTCGCGATAAATCCCAGTAGAATATAAGTTTATGTGTACTTGATTTTGTGATGTTACCAGATGACCAAAGCAGAATAATGTAATCATCTGTGCCCCTAAGTACATTGACAGATTCATAATGATTACTTATTCCCCATAAAAGTTAAATGATCTCACAAAAGAACATACAGCATTTATATATGCAGAAGTCATAGCTGTTCTTTTGTCCACAGAAAATATTTTTAGAAGTTTTTGAAGAATTTTGGCTAGAAAGTGATGATTTTATATCTAATTTTCACGTTTGAAAGATCATTCTTTGAATCCTCTATTGTTTTAATTTTCCTTATAAATTTTCTCTTTATTCCACTGTCACATAAAATTAATTGCACCGTGGATAATGTTTGCTAAGGTGTTATATTTGCGGGTGCTAATTGATTTAACTAGCAATTAGTAATGTTATACTTGAATAGAAAATTATAATATATTTTAAAATATTTATTTATCCATATATTGAGTGAAAGATAATATAACCTTTTAGGATGCTATAAGCAGTATGAACCTATTTCGTATTCACTTTACATTGACTATATACAACGGCATCTAAATCAATTACTTTAAGAAACTGCAATGCAATGAGTGATGTCTATGGACACTCAATACCTCATTCTCTCTGCTTCAATAGATGCCTTATTATATACCTAATCTGATCATACGACGTGTAGCTATAATATATGTGACTGTTCACTAGATAGGGACAAATTAACATTTTGGTCTTCTTAGAATTGTTTCTACCACTTGGTTCGTGATAAATTTTTAATACCTTATTTCATCTTTGATGTTAAAACAGTAATAAAAAAATATATTGTTAAAGGATAATTTAACATTTTTCATAATAAATTAATTATTTGAGACGTTAAAATTAATTAGTTATCAACTTATTTGTTAAATAGTTACATTTACCCTTTAATGGTGTATTTTCTATTACTGTACGTTTTAATATCAAAGATAAATGAGATGTTAAATTATTTTAAGAGTTAAGTGGTAAAAATAATTTTAAGAGAGATTAAAGTGTCATTTCGTTTTTATTTTTCCCTTTGTTTTATTAAAAACAAAAAATTAATTAGTGTATAATTGAAAAGAGCATATACGTGTATGACTTGTAGCCTAGTCATACCATTTTTCAAGTCACTTCTATGAACAAATTCTTTTATATCATCGAGAAATTGTCTTGAAAATTTTAAATTCAATTATTGTACGTAATGTAATATTAAATTCCATCAATGCAAGCTTTTGGAGGACAGAGCACCATCAATATATTTAGTTTTTAATTGAATTTCAAAGTCTGATAAGACAACTTGATTATGAGTAGTGCCCGATCGAGCCGCTACTGGGTACATGAACCTATATAACATGCGTTGATTATGTACTTTTCTTTGCTGATTAAATATTTTGACATTGCTCTATTGCCGCACATGGTTACATTCTCAATCAAGTTTTACATTTTGAATCCATAAATGTGAATTTGAAGTTTGATAAGGCGGCATGCTTATAAAAACACATCATAATGACTAAGTTTTGGGATGATGATAAGCTTTGTACTTACCTTTTAAAAAGATGTGATTAATAGTTATGATATAAAAAATTATAAGTAATTAAATTTTAATCTTGTATTATTATGAATGTTTGCGTGGCAAAAAATCGTAAGTGCAAGCAAAAGGAAAATGACTTATGCACCCCTTCGTTCACTTTTACCACTAAACAAATTTTGACTAGCTTTGACTTGTACAATGACCTTTATACCCTTAATTATTAATTGCCAATGACATTAAAAATTGATTTTTCGTTTGCCTTTTTTCACAATAATTATATGTGAGATTTAATCATTTATTTTTCATATATAGTATCAAATAAATTAGTGTAAATCTAAAATAAATAAATAAAAGATTATTTATCATTGTACATAATATTTTATAACTGTACACGATATTTTATAAATAAAATTAGAATAAACCTAATATATTGCTAAGAAAAAATAAAACAAATCCAATGAGATAAATTCAAAGATATAAATTTTTATTAAAATTTTCCACTTTGTTTTAATTAAAAAATTCTACTTTATTCGTAATAAATAATTGTCAATTAAGGATTTAAAGGTTATTGTATATGCTAAAGGTAATCGCCAGTTGCTTTAATGATAAAAGTTAATTAATGGATGAAGATCATAAAATCATTTTGACATTTCTAAAAATAAATGGTTTGTTTATCTTTTTCATGGAAGTTGGGGGTGTGTATGTCTTGTAACGATTAATAAGCACAATGAAAATGTTTCCAATTCTACTCTCTTTTCATCCCGTTGAATTTTTTTTTTTTAGTAAAGTTTTTTTTTAATTAAACAACCACCAAAAAGGTGGCGGTTAGGCAGGACCCCTACTTGTCATATAAATCAAAATAGAAGTAATTACATAAGGGGATGATAAAACCCAAAACCTCCTAAAATAAATGTAAATATATAAGAACAAAAAAAAAAGAATACACCATCAATTGAAAAATAAACTAGAAAACTTATCATCTGATATGAGGAAAAATTTGTACACCTAAATGGAGAATGTCAGATAAGCCCGTAGGTAGATCCCGAGTACACAAGAAACATCAGCTAACCCGATGAGTGCAAGCCCAGTTCGCCAGGAAATCAACAGCAGATGTAGAATCTCGAAGCACATGTCTAATCAAAATATGAGAAGAGGATATCAAAGCACATACCCGACGTAACAAATAAGCATAATCCCAACGAACAGGGCCCTAAGAATGAATCCAAGATACCACCGTGGTTGAATCTGATTCTATCTCAAGTGTAAAGTATCCAAGATGAGTAGCGAGCTCCAACCCCTCGCAAATACCCATAAGCTCAGCATAAATAATCGATTGGCAACCAAGAAAATATCCAAAAGCAGCCAAAACGTCACCTTGATAATCACGAAGAATACCACCCGCTGTAGCTGTCCCAGGGCTACCCCTAGAGCAACCATCCACTGTTAATTTTGCAACCCC
This sequence comes from Citrus sinensis, assembly GCF_022201045.2. Lineage (NCBI taxonomy): Eukaryota > Viridiplantae > Streptophyta > Magnoliopsida > Sapindales > Rutaceae > Citrus > Citrus sinensis. Next base: position 33,151,312 of record NC_068558.1, on the reverse strand, counting down.
AGGAGGTGGTCGCATCCAAGAAATTAAATGAATCGGCCTCTTGGGTGGAATTATGACACGCAAATCCTCCGTAATCCAAGAACCCAAAACCCCCCGTAACTAAGAGGGCTTAAATCCAAAAGCAGAGCTACCAAGCTTTAGGTCTAATCCCACCTGGTGGATAATTGCATCCACAGAAAAGGTCTGCGAATAAAACCTAGAAGAATTACGAGCTTTCTAAACTTGCAATAAAATAAGTCAAGACAGAAGGACTCGAATATGTCTTCGAGATGGAGTACACCGATGCCAATAACAAAGCAAAGATGCGGGGTTAAAAAAACCACATGTCGCATGCCTAAATTTCGCCAAAAATGAGCCCAAATTGGCCTAACCTGAGGACAATCAAGGAACAAATGCCGAGCAGTCTCAACAGCCCTACCACAAATACATCAGGAGACCATACAGAAACCTGTCGAACATAAGATATCATCAATAGCCAAATAACCATGTAACAGCCGCCAAAGAAAAAAGGAAACCCTAGATGGGATTTTTTTTGTCAGATAAGCGAAAAAATGTCATCTTTTGGTCTAGAACAACGCACAAGCTCCCACGCTGTCTGCAAATGAAAGACACCATCATGGCTGGGAGCCCACCAAATTATATCAGGTTCTGTGCTAGAGATAGGAACCAATAGAATTTGTGCAATGATTGAAGATGGTAACACATCTTGAAGCTTACCCTGATCCTATGTTGTACCCTGCCAATAAAAAGAAATTGGTACCCCAGAAGCCGCTGTAAGGTTGTAGGAGGCCAATGGGCAAGAGTCCAACCAACAATCATACCAAAAACTACACTCCCCCCGACCAACTAGCCAGTACACATGAGGTTCAGCAACCCACCGAACCGAACATAGTCATCTCCAAAGAGGAGAGGCAGAATAATGAACCTGAACTTGACTTGGATGAATTTAACTGTGATTTTTTTCTTTTAAATCAACTACAAGTTGAAGTTGACATTCGAGGCATCATTGAGATCCTGGCCACAAATAACAGTAATCTCAATGCTTATTCCTCTCTTATTTAGAAAATTAAAAGACTCCTCAACAGAGATTGGTAGATAACTCTGTTGCATAACTATCAAGAAACCAATTTTGCAGCTAATTACCTCGCCAACCAAGCTCTCTTTTTGCCTCTTGGGATCCATGTTTTTCTAACTCCTCCAACTGAAACTGAAGGGTGCTTGTTACATGATGTCTCTAGGTTTGCGTACCGTGTTTGGTCGTTGCATGGTTTTAACTAGGTCCTTTATGCATAAAAAAAACAGTTTTAACTAGGTCCTTTAACTAGGTCCTTTATGCCGCCTTATCACATTTTAGTTTGCCTTCTTAGCTTATTGGTAGGTTAAATTAAAAAGTAATGGTAGATATATCTTAAAATTTAATCCTAAATTTCATTCAAAGACGTGGCATGTGATGTGTCGTTCATGAAGTGATTGATAATTTTTATATGAATTAATTGTATTATCTCACAAACCAATGAATGAACAATGTGGCATTTGTCAACTCGATGATGAGATAATATAATTAATTCATTTGAATCTTATAAAGAATTATCAACTATTCGAAGAATGACACATTACATATCGCATCATTTGAGATGAAATTTGGGATGTCTATTATTATTTATCAATTCAGATATTTTAACATTGAGTAATAATAAATATGGAAGTAATTGACTATCAAATCTTTTAAAATTTTAAAAATATCCAATAAAATTCATCAAATCTATTGAATTTTCTTTGGCAAATTTGTAATTATCTTATCAGTTGAAAAATATGTCGAAAATTAAGAGAAAAATAACAAAAACTATAGTAAAGTAATTGATAGGGTGTGAACAGTTAATAACAAACAAAAATTATGTTTGATTTTAATTAAATTTATAAAGTTATAAACAAACAATTGGGGCTTCAAGAGAGTTTTAGAGAGGTGCCAATAGCACTACTTTTCTAGATGACTTGACTTCTGTTTAGAGCTGCATGATCGGGCGACTTTGTCGCCTGAAAGTGCTCCGGGTTTGCTCCATGGGGCACGTGAACAAAAGGAATGTATGAGTGTTACACATGCAATGATAAAAACTATTCCAATACTATGTATATTCAATTAATTAAAAGTCAGAAACCCTGGTTCATTAATTGTGATAGTAATTAATTATAACGATCGCATATATATGAAATTTTGTGCCATTTGCTGAAAAATCATTCTTTAAGTCTACTTTAATATAAATTAAAAGAAAATTAAAGTGTTATCATTACCATTGGGGCATAAAGAATGTGATTTACATCTATGTCAAGAGTTATATCATGCACCACACCAATTTTTTTAATTTCTAGAAATCAATCTGTCTACAGCACCAATCATTAAGAATATGTTTTAAGAATGTTTTTAATGACATTAATTATAAAATTTTATATTTATGATATTTGATAAAATTACTAATAAAAAATTGTTTTCCTACTGTTGAAAAAATTAGGATTTTTCTAGGTAATTTATATTAATAAATTCCTCACATAACTTTCTATTAAAAAAAAATAGCACAGTCTCTAGTCTCCAAAGAGTTTATATAACACTACTCTTAAAATTACCTCAAAAAATTCGAGTACAAATTATTTTTCCTTGACAATAAATCTTATTATAGAATGTTTATTATCCCATAATCAATGTATTTTTATTTCCTTTTCTCGAAAAGAAAAAGAAACAGTGTGAGTATAAATTAAGCTTCTTAACGATGCCAAAAATTATATAATCAAACTATCGAAAATACAACAGTACCTTAGCTTATCCACGATTAGGCCATTTATACCAATGATTAGACGGCATTATTGTTACCTAATTAATTATCAAATGCACATAATTCTAAGCAGCCCACGGTTCATCTTGACTCGTGTAGCCTAACAAATCATTATCATCACATGCATGCATGTATGATAAGAATATGCAACTTAAAATACATAATTTTGACCTTTGATTTCGTAATACTTAATTTGTTAATCCATTTTATCACAACAACAATTAGTACAATAAAAGAACATTTGTATCAACCAAATTTTATTCAACATAAATAGTCCCCAAGACTCTTCTTTGTTTCATCCAACAAACTGAAAGCAAAAATGGCGGCCAAGCTTATCATTTCTTGTATTCTTTCTCTCTTCCTCACATTCTTTTTCAAACCATCAAATGCAGCATACAATGTGATAGATTTCGGTGCAAAATCAGATGGGGAAATAGATTCAACTCAAGCTTTTCTCAAGGCATGGGCCGCGGCGTGTAGCTCAGTGAAAGCATCAACAATTTATGTGCCAACAGGGAGATACTTGATAAAGAATATAGTTTTTAGAGGGCCATGCAAGAATAAAATTGCAATTCAGATAAAGGGAACAATTGTGGCTCCTACAGATTATCATGTAATTGGGAAAACGGGGAATTGGATTTTGTTTGTTCAGGTTGATAGAGTTTCAGTCATTGGTGGCACTCTTGATGCTCAGGGTGCTGGTTTTTGGGCATGCAGAAAATCCGGACAGAATTGCCCAGTTGGATCTAGAGTAAGCTTTCATGTGCCACATGAAGTTCAATTCTTAAAAGTTCTGTTAACACATTTGACTAGAATTGAAAATAGTTCAATTCTTTATATTCTTGTCACTCATATATACCAGAGTGTCCTATACGCGTAGATCCGTTGGCCGTCATTCTTACCAAATCAATTTTTATGCTTTGTAGACACTAATTAAGGCATGTCAATGCATGAAAATTATGAAGTGTGAAAGTCTGCATTTTTTAAATGCAAACAAACTATTCTTTGCATTAAGATTTGAACCCTCATTATAAACAGAGTGTTGTCTATTCGTTTCTTTTGAAAATACACACACACACTCTTGATGGCTTTTTCCTAAGAAATAGATTTAGATTTTGTTTGTTTATAAGAAAATATCTTATAAACTTGATGGACAGGATATCTATGCAAAACTCCCACAAATTAATATTGATGTCTAACATGTAATTTACAAATGTGACACTTGCAGTCAATAACGTTCGATTGGGCTTCAAATGTTATGATAAGCGGCTTGACTTCCATCAACAGTCAGCTAATTCATCTTGCAATCAACAGCTGCAAAAATGTGATAGTCAGAAACGTGAAGCTTATTGCTCCGGACGAAAGTCCTAACACCGATGGCATCCACATACAATCATCTACCGGCGTTAAAATCACCGGAAGCATCATGCAGACCGGAGACGATTGCATATCAATCGGTCCAGGCACCAGAAACTTGTACATGAGCAGCATCAAATGTGGCCCTGGACATGGTGTTAGGTCAATAATTATACAATTAGTATATAACACACAAAAACGCATATGCTATATATTTAGCTTTGTGTTTAGCTGACTTTTATCATTATTATAATGTATTTTTTCCTCACAGCATCGGGAGCCTTGGATGGGGAGTCAATGAAGATGGTGTAGAAAACGTAACGCTGACAAATTCAAGATTCACAGGATCAGATAATGGAGTAAGAATCAAATCATGGGCTAGACCTAGCAATAGTTTTGTTAGGAATGTTCTCTTCCAAAACATCATCATGAAGAATGTACAGAATCCCATTTTAATTGATCAAAATTATTGCCCCCACAACCAATGTCCTCATCAGGTAACACTCATTATTTAATGTATAATTCTCATTTCTTAAACCCTAAATTTTTATTTGTAATATTTAATTAATATTTTACAAGAGTAATGAGGAAATTAATATTTCAAAAAAAATTAATTACATAATTAAAAAAATCACTTTAAATGGCCTTTTTTTTGTTGGCTTTACACCCTTTTGATTCTTCTTCGTGGTCTTCTTCTTTTGTAATATTCACTTGCAAGTTTTATTTTTTAGACAAGCCGTTCAAATTTTCACTCTAATTTCAGGAAGATTACGATGCATAAATAGTTCAGTTGTTTAATTTCATGATTTTTTTTTAATCTTGTTAACAGGCTTCTGGAGTGAAAATTAGTCAGGTGACATACAGAAACATACAAGGAACTTCAGCAACAGCAGAGGCTGTGACATTTGACTGCAGCCCTGGCAATCCATGTAGAGGGATCATATTGCAAGACATCAAACTTACATACATGAATAAAGCAGCAGCAACATCTTCGTGTAAGAACATTGGGGGAATGAGCAGCGGTGTGCTAATGCCCGAGAGTTGTCTATATGAGGGTTGAAAATGTTAGGGAAGATATAAGAGAAGCTAAGTGTTTTTTGATAATTGCAAATTGTGTATATGCATTTGAATTAGTAATGGGGATGTGCACACAATAGGAAGCAGTTAATTGTTATTGCAAATCCTGATAGGAGAAGTAATTTTTGTAACATGTTGGTTCAAATTAACCAAATTATGTTCTTGGTTTTGTGATATTTTTTTCTAATTCTGATGTACAGTTGAGATCTACATTATATTGGAGATTAATGTAGAGTTGATAAGAATTGTATCGTGTTCATTCACAAATCACACAAATGATATGATTCAAGGTCAAGAGAGATATGGCAAGAATCAACTACGACTTGCAATTCGGCAAATCAATTTTGCCAAATTCATTTATAGAATGTGTATCAATCATATCCCAGAAGCATACATGATTCTTTGATTTTTGCTATAAACTGAGCCTTTATCTTTATAAATTTTAAACGAATTATAAGAGTAAATTCATTTTTCTTATACTTTTTCTTCATTTCCTTCTGGTACCATGTCAAGTACAGGATTAGTTCGTAACTATTGTTACAAATAAGGGGCAACCTAAGGAGATGCTACCTATGCTATTTGGTTTCACTGTTGAGCTTTTTATACATAAAAGTTGGGTAGTTATTAGATAAAAAATAACATATAATTAAATTTAATCATATAGACATTTATTATTTTAACTGCACATGTGATAGACAATAATAAAAAAACTCAACTCAACGCAGTAGATCAAAATTCTTGTTTATGCTATCAAAATATATAATACAATAAAGGTAAATAATCAAATAAATTCGGGATTCATTTTCCATGTTTACATGAACATAATAGACATGATTAATTCTTGCTATATGTTTATGATATCATGGTTTTGATTCTTGCAATATGTGCATCTTATAATAATTTTAATTTTTGTCATACGTACATTAATAATATTAATTCTTGTAAATATGTCATAGTCGTCTTGATTCCCTCCGTTCGTGCATATTTGACGATCTTTACATGATGGCAATTCTTGTGCGTTATATGAACTCGTGTACATCCTTCTCTAACAATCATGCCTTGGAGACATAATTTATCCCAGGAAAACAAATTAAAATAAACAATTAAATTGAAAGATTGTGAGATACTATTTTGTTCGTGCAAGTTTGCGGCGAAGGGCGCAATGGGATTTTGACCATTGACGAAACTTTTTAGTTGTTTGCCTTTCCTAGTTTAATTGATAAGACAACCTATTTAAAGACACATGAATCCTCCGCTTTACGGGTACATGAACCTAACGACTTATAACTTAATTAATTCAATAATTATATGATCATATTTACTTTCCTTCACCAACTTATTTTATATTTGCTTAAAATTAAAGCTACTTATGGTTACATTTTCTCGATCAAGTTACCTACTGTTGAATTTAACTCCATGACTTTATCTAATTTCCAACGGGCAATTCTTGATTAAACCTTTTGAAAAATATAATTTCTTCAATATTTTTGTAAATTAAATGAAGGGCGGAACAATCCCAAATATAAATCCTTACTCTTACTTCCTCTAAGAGTCAAAAACCGATAGATGATTAGGTAAATAAAAGAAGTGTATGTTTGATATGTTTTATTTAATGGTCATATATACTTATTTAATCTCATAAGCTCTTTTCAAAATTTTTGTTATTGCTGATTTTTTTCTTAGTAGCACCTTTGAAGATTATATAAGTTATTTATCTTTACCAGTAAAAGTATAAATTTTGAACATTTGAAAGTAGAGATTGAAAAGCTTTTTTGAAACATTAAAGTATTCTTTTACTTATTTGATAATTTTATTTCATTCTTTCATTACATAAATTTAAAATACTTGTCTATTGAAATGATTTTATAATTTTTTATTAAAAGTTCTCATTGACAATCAAACAATTGAATTTTTTTTTTTTTTGTAAAATCTCTTCTTAAATGAGCTCTATTTAAAAAAGTTATCAAATAAAGTATAAATGCTACTCGGTTACGTTTTAAAAAAGCAATTTGTCACAATTTGTTTTGGCTAATTTCTTCACAAAAATAGTATATGGTAAGTTGAATACTCATTACTTTTAGTCAAAACCTATTACTTGTAAAACTATTTTCAAGTTGCATTAAAATATAGACATTGGTTTAGATGGTTTCTCTATTTTTAAGTTCTGAGATCATAATGCACGTCTGAACCTTTAATTTATATAAATTCCAATATGTTTCTTCAGTAAGAATTATTCTTAAACTTTTAATCTTGAAATATAAAATTAATGTTAGTCGACTCAAAGTTAGTTACCATCCCAAGTCTTCAACTAACCTAACGGTACAATGGTACGTGCTGCATTAAGTGTCTCTTGTATCGATGGTAACACAAATATTCAAAAGAATTAAACACAAACTTGGATGCAACATCTCTATTGGTGCAACGGTGACGTTGACTTCTGTTTAGATTTAAATGATTGGCGACTTTCTTGGCAGAAAGTACTCCGGATTTGCTCCACGTGTCACGTGAAGAAAAGGGATGTATGAGTGTCTCACACGCAATGATATGTCTCATCGCATACGTAATCAAATGACATATATTTCAAAGTATATCTAACTAGGAGGAGGTGACGAGTTTAGTAAAGATTATAGAGAAATGCCATAAATTCGAACACTGCCTTGCAAGAACTCCAAGTACTTAAGTTGGGCACTTTATCCGAACTCGTTTGGTTCATTTTGCTTCAATTTGAGAATCAATTATCGGTTGATTCATAAGCAATCGATTTTAACATGGTTTGAGTTCTCAATAAACAAACCAAAACAAATTTTTTTTAAATATACAAAAAAAAAAAAGTTCGCCAAAAAAAACGTATAAAATGTACAAATCGAATAGAAAGGATTATCAAGATTGATTCAAATTTCTTTGAATTAACTTAAAAATATCTACTCTTTCTATTTATACAAACCGATTTAGCATGTTATCAATGTCATATGTCTCATATTTTTTAGGGATCAACAAAAGAAAAGTAAGTAAATAATAAACAAGTGTAAATAATAAAATCACATTCGTTTTATCAAAGTTTGCGTTCTTAATACATACAGTACTCATAAGTAAAACTTATTTATTTTATGGTGCTACACAAAAATTTTAACCGGCTAGAATTTAGAGAATATTTATAAAGTTCAATCACATGATTTAGTCCTTACTTTCAACTTATACCATGTTACCGTACATATCATACTCACATGCATGTATGCGGCAACGTGCCATTTAAAATACACTATCTATTTTGACACAAATTATTCCACTTAATTATTGATTAATTTAATTAAATATTACCAGAAACAACATCAAACACAAGCAAAAAACATGCTATCTTACAATATAAATAGCCCTAACAGCCTTCTTCATTTCCTATCCTAAACTGCTCACCGATCTCATTGAATCATCTCTTAATTAAGCTTTCAATTTGTCGCACAAAATACTTTCAAATCAGATATGGCAATCAAGCTTATAATTTTTCTTCTCTTTGTCATAATCTTTATCAAATCATCAAATGCAGCTAATTACAATGTGATCACGTATGGTGCAAAACCAGATGGAAGAACAGATTCAACTAAGCCATTTCTCAAAGCATGGGCTTCGGCGTGCCGATCGGCTAAGGCATCAACCATTTATGTCCCTAAAGGAAGGTACTTGATAAAAGCAGCTGAATTCAGAGGGCCTTGCAGAAATAGAGTCACACTTCAGATTGATGGAACAATTGTGGCTCCTACAAATTATTGGGCACTTGGAAATTCAGGATATTGGATTTTGTTCATCAAAATTGATAGACTCTCAGTCATCGGTGGAACTTTTGACGGAAAAGGCGCCGGCTTCTGGGCTTGCCGTAAATCTGGAAAGAATTGTCCGGCTGGAGCTAGGGTAAGCGGGCGAGCTTGTTCTATAATTAATAAGTTGTTGGGCATGTAATGGGTAATTAAAAGAAATAGGTATCTAAGTGGTAAAAATGAGAAATATTAGGGCCGTAAGAGTCATTCTTTAATTCATATACGTACATTATATGGATGTCACATTACAATTATGTATGTGTCATTGCAGTCGATAACGTTCAATTGGGCCAATAATGTCCTGATCACCGGCTTGACATCAATCAACAGTCAGCAAACTCACCTTGTAATCAATAGCTGCAACAATGTGAATGTCCGGAACGTGAAGCTTCTTGCTCCGGACCAAAGCCCTAACACGGACGGCATCCACGTTCAGGCTTCAACCGGCGTTACAATCACTGGCGTTACACTTAAGACCGGAGACGATTGCATATCGATTGGTCCAGGTACCAGAAACTTGTTCATGAATAACATCAAATGCGGGCCTGGTCATGGTGTAAGGTAATTTAAAATTCACAAAATTATCATAAATGTAAACTTATGAGCCTGTTAATTAACAATTATATATGTTAATTTGAGTTGAGTTATTGAATTTTGCAGCATTGGGAGTCTTGGCAAGGACTTTAACGAAGACGGCGTCCAAAACATTACCCTGTTGAATGCAGTCTTCACAGGATCAGATAATGGAGTAAGAATCAAATCATGGGCAAGACCTAGCAATAGTTTTGTGAGAAACGTTCTCTTCCAAAACCTCATTATGAACAATGTTCAAAACCCCATCATAGTTGATCAAAATTACTGCCCTAACAATCAAGGCTGCCCACGTCAGGTATATATACTTAGAAAGATGAATTATTATAATAATTCAATAGTTGGTGAAATTTGATTCTATGAGTGTTAAATTTCTAATAATTTCTTTCTTTCCTTTTTGATAGAGTTCTGGAGTGAAGATCAGTCAGGTGACATACAGAAACATAAAGGGAACATCAAAAACACCAGAGGCTGTGACATTTGATTGTAGCCCTACCAATCCATGCAGAGGAATCAGATTGCATGATATAAAACTTACTTATATGAACAGAGCAGCAACATCTTCCTGTAAGAACATTGGTGGAACGACTATTGGAGTGGTCATGCCCAAGAGTTGCTTGTAGAATAATAAAAATAATGTCATGTGCAATTCTCCTTGTACGATAGAATTAAAGTTTAGTCTAATTAATCATTTGTTTTTGGGTTCGTACGTACGTACACGCCACATGGAAGCATCTATTAAAGCTTTGCATGATTGAGTGTTGATGTAAATCTCACTAGCTAGTGAATTTACTACTATTAATAATATGCTTGATTATTTTTTTAATATAATAATGCCGTGCTTTTTATTTGAATGTACAATTATCAATTTCATTCGCTAAAGGGGAATCCTATGACCCAAGATAATCATTTAACCAACAAATTGAAGAATTTAGATTTTCAGTGTTGAGTTGAGAAATGTACTGAATTTTTTATAATCTTTTCACGTGTGTATGTAAAACAATGTGTAATTAGGATTAATTAAATTACATATTATCTATTATACAATATATGTCACAATTTTATAAAAAACGGGAGCTGAACACAAAAACCAAAACAAATTACGTAATGACTTCTAATGATTAGGATGGGGTATTATAACATTGCTAAGAAAAAGAACTTAGATGCTCAAAAAATTCAACACATAACAATTAGTCAGTACTTCATAATCATTCATATAGATCTTAGAATTAAATATTGGTCTCTCTAATTAATTAGCAATAAGTTTTTTATAAAATAAAAAAAAATCATAATAGCTTGTGTTTAATTAGAGCTTACATGATTGGGCAACTTTGGCGCCTACAAGAGCTCCACGTATCACAGGAAGAAAATAGATACACATGCAAGATCCCTTTCCATATGATATTATCGCATTATTAGATAACATCTATTAACGAGTCACACTATTATGCTGAGATGGTGTGCTCGCTAATTTTTTTATTTTAAATTATATAATCTCATTTCATTTAATTTGAGGATACCACTGATTTTTGAGGATTTGGGCCTGCACTTTGCAAGTTCGGCTCGACCCGTTTACCATTCGTATTTATTTTCATCAATTTATTGAACCTCTAATTTGTTACGGTGATAATTCGGATAAAGTGTTATGGAGAAACATATCTTATTACATACATTGCCTCAGTGGAGGCTTCAGAATTCATAATTTCATATTACAATGGAAGAGTGCTGTGGCTAAGCCCAACATATAAATTTGAGCGCAATGTAGGAATCATGTTTTGGGCCTAATTTAAGTGTGTTGTGGCTAAGCCTACAACCTTTGTTTGAAAAACAAAAAAAATTATTGGGAGTAAGCTAACCAAGTTTGACAAGTGAATGGACCGCAATAGAAGCTTCCATCAATCATTGAAAAATCCATTTTAAACACAAGTGTTTTATTTTAATATCTTTCATTCTTTCACATCTCTTTGAAAATTAACACCGTACGCCACCACTAGTGACTAGTCAATACCTTTTGTTGTTGCTTTCAAGCTCATCCATTAATAATGAAAATGTTCTAGAATCTCATCCCCCCCCACCAAAACACCCCGAAAAAGAAAAATTGTTAATTTTTTTGGTCAAAATTTGAACCTTCTTTTCTTTCTTTGAGATTTCATATGGCATTTTCATGCATGGATTTAATTGCGACAGTTCCAATGCTACTTAAATATCTTACAGAATTGGACTTTTGAGGTGTTTTACTTAGTTTGGTTATGGTACGTAATGTTACTGACTTTTTTAGTAGAGATATGATCAAATTTTAGCCATCGGTCAATAATTAGGTTTCATATTTAAATAGGTTATAATTAATCCTAGGTCTAATTTAGTTTGAGGATTTATATTATTTTATTACAAGTCATGTACTTAAAAGGGGGTTATCAAACGCGATACGACTCTTCATCTCAATTTCTTGCATGTGCATAATGATTATTTACCATATATTAGTGAACGTTCTTACAATAAAATATTAAAAGTGAAAATTTCACAACAAAATTGTCACATACGGTGACGAATTGAGGAAAATTTTATTTATTTTTCGTTCATTTTGTTTTAATAGGTGATAGTTTCCATATTATATAAGAATTTCAAAAATACTTTGTAGTTAGAAAAACTGGTAACTAGAAGATAAAATAAAAACCTTTTTCTAACACATGAAATTTATCATATTTTTTTCACTTTTTAAGTTGTTTTTCTTAAAAGGGTCAAAGGTGTTGCCAAACTAATCACCGAGGTGGCAAGGTATCCCCAAAACATGTTTATTTTCTTACACCTGTCGGTAAATTAAAATTCAAAGGCACACATAATTGAAAGCTCGCCCTTGTTGCCTTGTTCAATTATTAAGGACAAAAATAAGTGGGGCATGCATGAACCTTTGCTAATTTTTTGTGACTCAATTATGTATAGAAGTTGTTAGTTTCTCTATAATTGACATTTGAAAGTGCGGCTGACAACTTTATTACGCAATCAAGCTCAATCACAAACACCCCACATGTGCATCATCATCTTCTCTTTTATTTCTTATTTAGTTTTTAATAATTCAATTAGATTCTTTACCATTAAAAAAATATTTTCTTTAAAAGAATATTTTCATAAGTTGCCATGAATTTTCTTGCTTCAAGATAAATAAAGGTTATATAATAACTTAATGATCTTTGCCAAATCAAAACATTAGGATTTTACTGTCTAGCTAGATTTGCATTTTTAACCCAACAAAGAAGGATTTAAGCACGCGAAGTAGCAATGACAATGGGGTGAGGATGGGGAGCCCTATCCCATTCCTCACCCCATTAAAAAATTTCGCATCCATTCCCCTATCTCATTCCTTAATAAATGTAGTAAGATGGGAATAGAGAATCCATATGTGGGGAATTGTTTTTAAAAAAAATCTAAAAGATTGAAACAATATCTTGAAATGACATTAAAACTAAAAAAAATATTTGAAGAGAGTTGTACCTTAAGAGATAAAAGAAAATATAACAATATTTTTAAGGTTAAATAAGAATTATAATGTACATGGAGGATTTTGCCATCCATAATGTGAAGCAACAAAGATATGTAGTCAAAAATTTATGAACAATGAACTTTTTATTAATTAATATTGCGATGTTATTGTTAAATCTACAAATTTGTTGATACAAAAATTTTGACCATATAAAAAGAGTTGATAAAGAGTTGTTTTTACATAGAGAATGGACCGTAAGAAAGCTTGATGTCATTGGGCTTACCGTTATTAAGAGTTAAGAGCTTAATGGTTGAAATCCTATAAAAAAAGTAAGGCATATGTGGTCACTTGGCATCTTACTGATGTAAACACTTTGAAAATTAAGCCAAAGATCAAGAATGACACGAGAACAAAAAGATAAAATATAGTAAGAGTAAAGCTTGGAAGATATTGTACCTCCTCCTTCAATATGCCTTTTTTTTTTTCTTTCCATATCTGTGAGTGGTGGTCTCTTTATATAAGAGAAATAATCAGAAATACAATTAAATTAGAAAATTTTATTTCATATCTTGCAAGATTCGATTTTGACGAGGATGGGGACTTATATTGTTTTATTCTATTTATATTAGGATATGTCATTGGACGTGGATCATCGAGCTCGAGCATCATTTGTTTATATGATAGGGTCGAGTTTGGTAAAAATATAAAAATATGTGAGTAATAAAATCAATAAAATTTCTTTGGGACCTAGGATGAGACGAAAGAAGAGAGTTTTGATTATTTTGCATTATACTTTAAATTTTTACTAATTTCGATTAATAAAACACATAATTCAAACGGACCCAATCGTTTTTTTTTTTTTGTTATATATATGAATCTTTTTTGGAAAGTTATACAAATCCAATTCAATGTACTACTGAATATCATCAAATTTAGTCATGCTAATAGTATACGCTGGTTTTCATTCTAAAAATAAAAAGAGCAATCTTTTGATTCGAGGTCTATAAAAGAACAAATGGAGTCAATTTGAGTAATCAAAAATTGCTCACACAAACTATCAGGACCACAAGGGTCGGTGGAGATACATTGGATGAGCAAAATGCAACTTCATGATTGAGGGCTACTTTTTTTTTTTTTGTTTCCTTGTGGAGAAATTACCAATTTCTCTTTCTTAAATTAATATATACTATTTATTTTTTATAATTTTTTAAATGTCAATATTTCTGTCATTAAAAAATTTAAAGAGACAAGAGGTAAATGAATCATTTATTTGATATTTTATTTTAAAAATATAAAATATATTTTTTTGTTAAAAAAAGTTTAAAAGTATCAAGAAGTAAAAGAAAATTTTCTTATTATTCTCATATTATAACTTATATTTTATTTTTAATATTTTAATTTTTATTTATATAATTCATTTAATTTATAATAAATACAAATAAAGATATATTTAAAAATAAAAATAATATTGTAAAATCATGATATTAGAGAAGATTATTGATTATTAAAAAAAATAATAATAATAAATGATATATGTCAGGAAACTGGCAACCTTCTTTTCTTTTGAGTCCATTTGTTCTTTAAATAAAGGTTCAAAACATTTTTGTGGGGGCACCTTAATCATAAAACATAGGCCACATTTATTTTGTGTGTTTTTTATATGGACAACAAAGGCGGCTAAGAATTTTACAGAATCCGTAAAAATATTTGATGAAATAAATTAAAATCTTGAAAATTTTAGCATTAGTTTGTTATTTTGTCATTTTGTTACGCTATTGTCTTAATCTCATAATATTTTTATTGCGTTTGAAGTTCATGATTTCCAGATATCGTAATTTTAACCTTTTATTTTCAAAATTAATTAAACTACTTTCACTTTTTTTTTCCCTAATATTACATGAAGGTCATATCATTAGAGTACATGTTCTTGTAGAATAAAAAGATTTGGACAGGAGACAAAATGAACATCATGAATCATTTTGTTCTTCTATTATATTATCAATTATTGAAACTAGATTATTTCCATCACTAAACCAATCTCATTATAGCTCAATTTATTTTAGAATATAAATTTATAATACTAAATCTCAACTTACTTGAAAACAACTTTTTTCTTTTTAAAAAAAAGCAAAAGAAAAAATTAACTTTTGTAACCGAAAAATTGAGAGGTTTGCATCTTCTTCACAAAGCTGACAAACAATGAAATCAATGAGATTTTAATTTTTTTTTTCTTTAAAATCACTTGCACTAGGGAGTTCTTGGAATTGGGTATACTACGTAAGTTTTATAAGGGAACAAGATTCTCTCCTGATTTGAGCATTACTGAGTTTTTAAGGATCTTTTGACATGTGTCTTTTAGTGACAGTGTATGGGTAAAATTTAACTTTTTTTATTTTTTTATTTATTAACAACTAATCAGTAATTGAGTTATTTGTTCATAATATAATCAGATCATAAAAAGAATCCTAATCCTTTTATAAGATGGTATGTCTGACCACTGAGGACCTATTATTTAAAAGGTTCGATTTAGAGTACATTATGTCAATATTTTAAGATGGTATACTTGATCATAGAGGACTTATCATTTAATAGATTAGATAATGATACCCAAAAATTAAATGACATCAAACTCATATCATTCAAAAATAACACGTTAGGGGTGGTCAAATAACCCAATCCAAACCGATTTGATCTTATCTGTTTTGAAAAATTCGAGTTCAAATCAAATTCGGATAAATGGCTTAACTCGATCGAATTGGATTTTGGCCAACTTGATCAGATGACATTAGGTCAAATCCAATCCAATCTAATTTGCAAAATATAAAGAAATCGAAACACACATAAACACAAATTTTTTATCCAACCCGATCCGATCAGACCCAAGTTATTTCAAATCAGATCAGATTACATAATCGAATTAAATTCAGATTATATTTTCTAAATCCAATTAACCCAAAATCCAAATTGGTTAACCTAAAGTCCTAAACCCAAATTTACCCACCCCGCTATAAAAACTATAAATTTCACCGTAAAACCTATTAAACTTAAAAATCGTGGGGCCCCGATGAGTAGGCCGACCACATCAACACACAAATTTTACTCTAGATAAATGACGAGGACCAAAATGTACCTGACAAAATAAATTAAATAATAAAAGACAGGAACTGTTGTATTTTCAGCTAGTTTCAGATAATGCAAATTACTTAGTGGCCGAAAATAAATAAAATTAAAAAGATAAACATCTTAATTGTTGAAAATGATAAAATAAAATAACATCACAACCAACTGGTAGTGATATAAATTTGTGAAGTGCTTTTTATATGTCAGTTGTCTTCACTCTCAGGTGTGCCCCAGCGCCAAAAGAACTGAGGGTCTGATTGAAGTCTTGATCTTTTATTGCAAATCTGTTTCTGGGTTCTTCAATTCAGTGGATTGCTGATTGCGTTCTTTTTCTTCTGGATAACCACAAGGACTTGATTTTGAGCTCAAAAAACAAGGTATCCAATTCCGAGTTTCCGTTATTTTGAGCATGGACTGTTGTTGATATATATAGCTGTGTGAGCTAGGGCTTTTGGTATGTTTGCTGATTGTATGTGTAGCGCAGCTGGTTTGATCTTTGCTGAAGTGGGTAAAAATTGGTTCTTGAATTAGAGACTTGAAATTGTAACTACAGGGAATCACAGTTGTGATTGCAAGAAAGTTATGTTATTTAGATTTTGATATCGATCTGTGTGAAGCTTTGTGGATGATCATGGAGGAAAAGAAATGATTTCTGGGTTTTAAAATTTAAGGTGTGAGGTTTCAATTTTTTGTATATGAAGGATTTGGATGCTGAGGGGAAGTGATAGTTGTAGCTAGTGTTGGGTATTAAGTCTAGTTTTGTGAATGATAATGGAGAAACAAAGCAGTTTTAGGGCACGGACGATGGAGAAACAGCAAAGTATTCGCAGTGTCACCTTTGAAAAACAGCCTAGTATTCGCAGGGTGATGGAGAAACAGCAGAGTTTTAATGGTGAGAGCACTGATAAACCGCCGAGTGCTCTTGGACCGATGGAGAAACAGCAGAGTTTTCATGGTGTGACTATTGATAAACAGCCGAGTACCCGTGGTGTGATGGAAAAACAGAAGAGTTTTCGTGGTTTTATAGAGAAACAGAAGAGTTTTCGCGTAGTGATGGAGAGACAGCTGAGTTTTATAGGTGGTGGTGAGAGGAAGAAGAATAAGGACTCGCCAGGAAAAAGAGGTGACTTGCAGCTACACCTGGCGGCTCGAGCAGGGAATTTAAGTAGAGTTATGGAGATTTTGCAGAGTTGTGATGCTAACGAAGCTAAGGATTTGTTGTCGAAAAAAAATCAAGAAGGGGAGACCCCCCTTTATGTGGCTGCAGAGAGTGGGCACGCTTTGATTGTTGAAGAGATGCTTCAACATATGGACCTTGAAACTGCGTCTATTCCAGCCAGGAATGGATATGATTCATTTCATGTGGCAGCAAAGCAGGGTCATCTTGGTGAGCTTTCAATCTGATTTTGCATTTTGTAGTGGATATTCGTAATTATTTTTACTTCTCAAGGAAATGAAGAAAATTGTTGATAGCTACTCTAGACAAATTTGTATTAGTATAATATGTGTTCCATTATTGTTTGTGGGATGCCGTTTACCGTGAATTAAGTTTGAGATTGCATTAACCTTATTCATCTCTTTGTTGTTGCCGTTGTTCAACATCTTATTTAGAATAGCTTCATTGATACTATAGGCTTCATCAATATGATGACAGTAGACTGTTGCTTCATACAATTGCTTGGGCTTCCTGGTTCTTTGTGCATTAAAAAATTATTACATTATCTTTGTTTATTCGTCAGTTTCACTGATTTTCTTGGTGGCATTTAGATGTTTCTAGTAAAGTATTGTCCTATTTTTCATTCATAGCTTTAGGCACTAAATTCATATTCTAGAAAAATAAAATAACCAAACAGAATTGGGATCTTGGAGTCATTACAAAATTGCTACAAATGTAAATGCTGAATACAGACTTTGTTTCAGTGATCCAAATCTATGCAAATGCTGTGGACATAGAAAATGTCTACCATTGTGTGCGAGCATCCAATCATGTTCATGTGTTTGTTTTATCTTTACTTCATACTAACAATGTGATTTCCGCTTTCATGATTATGCCGTGGCTTCTGCTCTCCATTTATTAATCAGTTTCTGTGGATAATGACACCGCTGTTTTATTTTGCTATTATATTATTGTTAAGTTTGTGGCTTCATCCAAAAGTCATGTTCTAAGTTTTCTCCTTACAAGTCCTTGTTATAAGTTCTGAACAAAAAAAATTTTGCAGAGGTGTTAAAGGAACTTTTGGGCGAATTCCCCAACTTGGTTATGACCACAGACTTATCCTGTTCAACCGCATTACACACAGCTGCTGCGCAGGGGCACATTGATGTAGTCAATTTCCTTCTTGAAATTGACTCAAACCTCGCTAAGATAGCCAGGAATAATGGTAAGACTGTGCTTCATTCAGCAGCAAGGATGGGTCACTTGGAAGTGGTGAAAGCCCTCGTAAGCAAGGACCCAAGCACTGGCTTCAGGACGGACAAAAAAGGCCAAACTGCATTGCACATGGCTGTAAAGGGGCAAAATGAGGATATTGTGCTAGAATTAATTAAACCAGACCCCTCAGTTTTGAAATTAGAAGATAATAAAGGAAATACCGCATTGCATATTGCCATAAAGAAGGGTCGAACTCAGGTGCTTGTTTTTTTTTTTTTAATTTGTATGAATTTTTCTTTTCTTAGACATATGTTGCTATATATGAAATACACTAAGGTATGGAAAAGACACCTTTACTATGAAATTGAACTTAATGGTGGAATTGCCTTAAAGCTTAAGATCCTTGTAGGAATTTCAATGTCGGTAAACTGGTTGACATTGTTTTCATAAACTTGAGTGTTGAAAACTGATAATTTATTGTTGCCTTCCAAGTGTCTAAGTTTACTAAGTAACAGCTGAGTTCATTGTTTGAATGTGCACAAGTCAGCCCACAATGGAAAAGTCTCTCTTTTTAGTCTCCAGTATCAAACTAAATCTGTTGGATCACATTTAATCATCAATCAACAGTCAACCACATAATCACTAAACCGCAACCACTGCCTTTTTTTTTTTTAAAAAAAAAAAAGATATTGTTTAAGGATGTTGAAATAATGAAGCGTTTGTTTTGTCAGAACCTAGTACTTCAATTTCTGTATGCGAAAAATTAAGATGTATTTTCCTATGTTGTGGGCCAAATGTTTAACGAATATTGATATTGGAACATTTTCATGTTATTCAAATAGAAATATGAGGATCCATTTTCATTTCAAAGGATTTACATCCACAAGTAATCATATTCTTGATAACTCTAGGAATATAAATTGTCTACACTCTACATCACTTGCCCCTATCAGATTGTAGAAATATAAGAAATATTTATAGCATCTAGTTTTAATTTTGAT
This sequence comes from Citrus sinensis, assembly GCF_022201045.2. NCBI lineage: Eukaryota > Viridiplantae > Streptophyta > Magnoliopsida > Sapindales > Rutaceae > Citrus > Citrus sinensis. The sequence goes on along the minus strand of NC_068558.1, from coordinate 33,131,684 downwards.
TTGTATTACAGTCTGTATTAAATTACACTTCTGAATGCAGATTGTACGATGCTTATTATCGATTGAGGGCATTGATGTTAATTCATTAAATAAGGCCGGAGAGAGCCCGCTTGACATTGCAGAAAAACTTGGAAACACTGAGCTTTTTTCTCTGTTGAAGGAAGCAGGAGCCGCCCATTCTAAAGACCATGGAAAGCCCCCAAGTGCAACGAAGCAACTTAAGCAGACTGTCAGTGACATAAAGCATGACGTTCAGTCTCAACTCCAGCAGTCCCGACAAACTGGTTTCAAAGTCCATAAAATTGCGAAGAAACTGAAGAAGCTCCACATTAGTGGACTCAACAATGCTATAAACTCTTCAACTGTGGTTGCTGTTCTCATTGCTACTGTTGCTTTTGCTGCCATCTTCACTGTGCCTGGACAATATGTTGAGGAAAAAACAGAGGGTTTTTCCCTTGGGCAAGCTCACATAGCAAAAAATGCAGCTTTCATCATCTTCTTTGTGTTTGACAGTCTAGCATTATTCATCTCACTGGCTGTTGTCGTTGTCCAGACATCTGTGGTGGTCATTGAAGAAAAGGCAAAGAGGCAACTTGTGTTTGTGATTAACAAGCTCATGTGGCTGGCTTGCCTCTTTATTTCAATTGCATTTATTTCTCTAACTTATGTGGTAGTAGGCGAGCATTCTAGATGGCTTGCTGTGTCTGCGACAGTAATCGGTGGTACAATTATGCTCACCACAATTGGTTCTATGTGCTATTGTGTCATTTTGCATCGGATGGAAGCCAAAAAATTGAGGAATATAAGGAAAGCTGAGAGTCGATCTCGTTCTTTCTCTATGTCTGTGGCTTCAGATCAGGAGATTTTGAACAGTGAATACAAGAGGATGTATGCACTTTAAGGCTATTAGAAGTGTTATCAAAAACAAGGATTGAATGGACTGTCATTTCCCTGCTATTATAAGTAACTATTAGCGGCTTCAACTCTAGTGACTATTATATGATTCTTAGTACTTGAGCTGAGCTGGGTCATTCTCGTGGCCAGACGACGAGACGAAATGAATATTCAGCGGTAGCAAGTAAAGGAAGGAGTTGAGGTTGTTCGTGTTTTCATCTTCTGCCTGATATGTGCTTCTGATTGGAAGTTTACTTGAAAATGGTCTGCCTGCTATGTGCTTTCAAATGGAAGTTTACTTGAGAATGGTAACCTCGTTTCCTTCGCCTTTTATTAAATGGAGTTAGCATTGCAATGGCATCAGGATTTCAATATGAGTTCTTAGGCCAATTGGCGGTTGCTGATTTGATTGAAGCTCAAGAGCTGGCAAATTTGGCCATGTCTGTCTGTTGAATTGTCTGCTTTTGAGTTATTACATAATCCATATTATGTTGTAATGATATATTATGTCTATAATAGAATAGCGTCCCCTCATGGGATGTTCTCTTCATTGGCCCTGTTACTCAATTTCGATTTGCTAGTAACAGAGGACAGAGAAATATTGCAGCAATTTTTAGCAGAATTAGCACTAAAATATCAAATGGATTTCTGATTTTTTTCCTTTTTTGGTATAAAAATTAGTTGACAGTAATTCTGATATTTTAATTAGTAACTAGGAGTGATTCACACCTTTGGAAGTTTATTTGTGTGAAGCAATGGGAGAAGCAAAACGAAAAACTCCTAGCTCTTTATAACAAACACTTTTCTAGGCTTAGAAACAGATATTTTTGCTACATAAAATGTTAGAAAAGAACCAAAAGTTGCTACATTCCTTTACAACCCTTAAATCCTGGCCACAAAGTTGAATTTGTATCTGATGATAAGAGCAAGAAATGATATACAATTTGAACCTAGGCTAAGATTTGAGTCCAGGGGCAATCATGCTCCACAAGTATTTACATCAGAACTCTTGACTTGATGAACCGAATCCCTTTGCAATTACCAGCTTATCTGCACAATTCTATTGGCCTTCGTTTTAGCCATGTTAACTTCGGCGATCATCTGAGCCGTCTGAAGAACCACTTGGCTGCCGAGGTTCTGATCGGTTTGTGGAACCTCCCTGGTGTTTCCGTGAACCATTGGATTTTGAGTCTATGCGGACTGTCTTGGCGGAGAAACAGTGACGAACACGGATTTGGTGCTTTCTTGTGTCATTTGAGCAACAGCCTTGGACTACCAAAGACAACATCACTTCCTTATCTCTGGTGTCTTCACACCACCAGTTTTGTGGGATCCCATCAACAAACTCTTCGAGAGTATGGAACTCTTCGTGATGTACGGAGACCTCTATGTAACTATCAGGTTTGATTACGCCTGCTGCTGGTGTAACCTGAAATGGACAGAAAACAAGCTCATAAGGTACTTCATGATCATCATCAATAGTCAGGTTATAAATTTATCTTCCACATTGACATCGCTTGATACGCAATGAAGTCTTTGATCACAGACTCTTGCATTCAGGTCAGTGAAGTGTCGAGGCTCAAGTACTTCCAATTTAGAAGAAATAAGAAACAATACCTCAAGCCATCTGGGAAAGCCAAAAGAGCCCCTTAAACGATAATCAGATGCATCCCCATCATCCTTGACAGTGGACTGACCATCACAAATGATTTTGAATATGGCTTTCTCCTGTGCACTTTTGTTGGTGATTCTTAGAGTGCATGTGTCCTGGTTTTGAAGGACTATGCTTTCAGTGCTGACTATGGTTTCTGGAATAATACGATATTCATCAAGCATGGACTTGATTGTGTTTTCATTATTCTTCAGAATTTCCCCAAACACTCGTCTTCTTTCTGATCTATCCACATGGGCAATTTTTACATGGAATTTACAGTGGACAGGTTTGTGATCACTCTCAGTCACATCCATGACAGCATCATACCTGTTAAAAACATGGAGACCATAATTTTAGAACAAATCAAAAAAGGGCAATAGGAAACAAACCTACCACATGACATACAGTAAAATTGATGAGACTACTGGGCACTCCAAACTACATTCAGACACTGGTGTTGAACGACTGTCCCGATAGATTATTCTGTCACACCAAGCAGGAATTCGTTTTTTCTCCCCAGAATCATATCCTAGAAAGATGCAGATGAAAAAAGTATTATGTATCAAATTTATCACTAATATTAAAAGAAAGAAAAAGAAAACATGTAAACATAAGATCACATCCAAAGTATGAGGTTCAATATGCTTCAAAGAAAGAAAAATTTCCTAGTATGATTGATCAACTGCTATGAAATGATCAGGTTGAAACTTGGACCATTATCTTAATACTGTACCTGCTAAACCAGGCCGGTGCCTTTCAAACTTGTAAGTTGGAGGGAATCTTATGATTGCTTCTCGCATGCCTTGGAAAACTTTGCCTGCTTTCATCTCTGCCCGGAGCTGATCTTTTTCTCTCAGCCAATCGAAGCATCTTTGGGAAACAAAGTCTCTTGCTTCATCGTAAGATATTCCAAAAAGTCTATAGTTAAAATCACCAAAAAATATAACCATATCTGCTTCAGCTAAATCAGGCTTTGTTTCTTCAGTATTCAGAGTAGTAGTAGTCTGAGGAAGCACCAGAATACCAGTAAACCATAGCGTCATAGAAAGGAATAGAATATGAAAGGCTGGAGACTAAGTTGTTGTGAGTAAAATAAATCAGAACAAGGACGTACATTTGAAGTCTTCATCATGTTGACGGCAGTTGAGACACCAGCTGCAGCAGAAAGCACCAATGGGAAGCCAGAAGAATAAAGCAGCCAAAATAAATATGTGCAGAAGGCAAGAGAGCAATACAAAAACAGGTATGGCACCATACCAGATGCAGAATTAAGTGTACTTGTCGATCTGCTGAAGACCATATTTCTATATATGTGATCATAATCAGCATTCCTACGGTTGACAGCTTCCAAGTGTGCTGCCAGGTGACAGTTCACAAAGCAAATAGTCCTGTCGTAGACTCTGATTCTCAAACCTACCCCTCCCTGTGTGGTCAGAAGTAGTGGTGTCAACGTCTCTTTCGTTTATGATAGAAGGGCTTACGATTATATCACCTAAGCTTCAATAGTGCATTATGCAGATAAATGTTCTTTTTCTTCAGCATGTAAATCACGGTTCAAGACTTATTTGCATATAATCATTTGGAACTCATAGGCAAAACAAAAAGCTGACAACATAAAACAAATTTTGGTTTCAATGTGTCTTTATATAATTGACCATCCGGCTTTCAAGCTTCACCTTTTCACATCATATGTCTCACCTTTTCACATCAAGACATTCTTACTCATACATTGACAAGACAAAACAATGTGTTGTCAGCACCGAGGTAAATCATCCCCAAAAGTATCAGTTAAATTAATTTTATATTGGACAACCAATAGTACTTTTTAGCCACATTCCTGGATGCAGGATCCCCAGAAGCAGATGTGTGCTGAAATGTCCATGCTTTGCTGAATCAAATACACATACTAACCTTGTTGCCAATTGCACGACCAAAGCCACAAGGAACTGCCGCAGCATCAACATCCCCAACATGTGTTCTAAGATTTTTTCTTACCCTGAAGTTAGAGACAAAACTGATAATAAGAGGAACTTCATAAAAGAGGGGTATCGTGAAACATCAGCAGGTCAGGATTGAGATGCCTCACCAAAGCAAAGGGAAAATTATTACATGAGAAAGCAGAATAAAGGCTAAATCTGTGGCATAATTTTTTCTTAATATAGCATACCAAAATGATATTAGCAAGCCTGCCAGCTGCCTAGAACCCATACGTTCGAAAGTCGTTCCTTCGTCCAACGCTTTCCCTATAGTATCCTGCCACCACTGTCCTATAGCACTCCCTTCAAGTCCTACCTAGAATTAGAATTTAACAGATAAATGAAAGAAGCACAATTTACAGTCTACATTAGAAAATAACAATAATAATAATATTAGCATATGCCTATTCCCTTTTGTTCTTGTTAGGAACTAAAGCAGAATTCAAGCAATCCTTCAACATCAGTAATATTATTAGAATCTTACAGTTTCCTTAGCTGCAGACATTGCAAGGAAACCTGCCCCCATTTCTACTTCTTGCAAGCCAACAGCGACAATGCCAACATCTGATGAAACAGAACCCAGCCATGACAGAAGTGATTCATGAGAGGCTCTTCCTTGGCCAACATTCCACGTTCCAACTAAGATTCTGACATCATCTCTTCTCAAGTATACGGCTTCTTTTGCAGCAATTTCTGATCGGATTATGTTGTCAAGAGGTGATGGGGATGTGAAGGTCCAACCACGTATACCACCATGAGCAGCCAAGCTATAGATATGGTCAACCCCAACTGCCAACTTTAACACAGGACTGCTATGAGCAATCCAGGATGCTGTCAGATTCCCATCAAGGTCCAAAATTTGCAAGTAGCCGCTAACATATCCCACATACATTCTACTTCCATAAGTGCAAAAGCATTGGACAGCACACTGATGGTGAAGAATATCACTCACACGATTTCCATTTCCATCCCATTGGACAAGTAGGCCATTAGTACATCCAGTCCAGATCATTCCATCAGCCGTTAGTACCATTGCTTCTGTCCTTTTGGTATCATCTACAAATGCCCCTGCACCCCTTGTTGCAACTCGGCGAACAGCATCTGCAGCTCCCATAATGGCATTACGTGACCGTTGCAAAAAACCGTGAGGTTTCTCCTTTTTGTTTGAAGAAACAAATTTTACCTTCATCTCATCTTCTACAGGTTGATCTTGGACCGATTGCGTGTCCACTCGATTCTCAATGTGACCTTCAATATTAAAAACTTTCAGAAGTTCCTTTGAACGGGCATCCCTGAAGAAAACCCAACTCTTAGAATATTATGTACAAAAGATTTCAAGAAGCTACTATTAAAGAAAAGCCCCAAACTCAAAATCATTAATGTGTATAAGAGATGTATCTCAATATCAGAGTAATGTCTCAAGTGCGTACATACCAAAGTGAGAAGGAAAGAGGCTGAGCACACCAAACTCTAGCTCTTGCATGATCTGATAACATGCACTTGATTTCTGTAGAGGATATACTACATGCTCCATTTACTGTTACTTGGGCCCTGAGGTCAATGAATGATCTTTCGACCAACAAAGCAGCCATGTGCTTTTCCTCTGGTTTAAGAGAGAGAGATTTTTCAATAGATTCCCATGGCCAGATCTTGATCACACCACCCTCTCCCCCTGACCATAAATCGCCTGAATCAAAGCAACGTGAATCGAATAGTTGGAATTAAATTAAATACAATCCTGAATCATTTGGACGAGAATAAATAAGTGGCAGCTAAAGAAAAACCCTCAAGCATACATGCTTGAACATTCATATGCAACCAAGATACATGCATTTCTTAGCCACGTAGTTATCAAAACCGTTTGAAGCTTTCCAGGAATGGGGCATATAACAACGCGTAGTTTCCTATGTACACAGACATTACATGCCAAAAGCAGATAATGCTGAATAGAAAACGATCCCAATGTGCTTTTGATATTGAGAATTTGGTTTAAAGACACCCACCAAACACAACAGATAAGCTATTGGCATGACCAAATCTACTAGAAATGATCTTTTGCTATAAATTAATGATAAATTTCACCATATACTAGAATATATATTTTTGCTGAGCTTCTAATAGACAAATTGATCTAACAATTAACTATGAATCATAGCATCCTTCACGTAAAAAAAAAAAAAAGAATAAGATATTGTGTGATGGAATTAACACAAACACATTGAAACCAACAAGGCTTCATTTGTCCATGAATATCAGATATTTCTGCATCCTTCCTCTGATGTTCATCAAGTCACATTTCTTAATTCCTATATCTCACTCCTACTTACTGCCGATAAACCAAGTCATCAAATCCACAAAAGAATGTCCTGACTCATGGCTTCGTCGCCATACTCCTAGTCCAATATCAACAACTTGTGATCTCAAAAACGTAACATTTTGAAGTTATACTCTTCGAAGTTCTCATTAAGATTAAGTAGTTTACCTTGGGAGCTAAAAATCATAGCAAGAACAGGACCGCGATGCGCCTGCCAAGACAGGCCTTCTTTAAAAGGATTATTAGCATCATCCAAAGTTTGATCCATCTTCCAAGACCTAATCTTCCCATCCTTATGTCCAGTCCAAACTAACCTATTCCCACAATCAACCATCAAACACATTGTAGGAGAAGTATTCGCAGACTCATAAAACGGTGCCGCATCCTCATCCCCTCTCCTAACTCTGCCCCCAATCCCAGCCCCAGGCTCGTACGAATCCTCAAGATTCCAAAACCTCACCCCACATTCCTGTCCTGCCCACAACTGAGTGTCCGTGCAAGCAATGTTCCTCAAGAACCTCCCAGCTTGAGTCTCCTTTAACGGGTGCGGCCTCAGCTCAAGACAGGGCGGCCGTCCAGGGTGAACAGCCGCCCTACTAGGCACTTTAAATATACCTGTTCCACCACCACTGCCAATGAACTCAACCATTGGTTGAAAGGGCTTATGTTGCTGCTGATCATCAGCGGCATCAGGACCGGGGCACACGTAATCCTCGTTAACAGGGACCCCTGAAGTGGTAATAACGTTGGAGTTGTTACTGAACAAGTCATCATCAGAAGAATCATAAAAATGGTCAGCAACTGTCGTTGTTGCTGTTGTTGTACAAGTATTAGTAGGCCTTGGAATGTCATCAAGGCTGTGTTTGCGAACGGGGTGTGGGCGTTTTGACCCGGTGGTTCCGCGGAGCTGCTGGCTGTAGGAGTGGACTTTGCGGGGCGGGGGAACGGGGCTGAGGCCTGCAAGCGCTTCTTTGTCTTCATCCTCCATGGCGGGTGACTCCGGCTGGCTGTTGTTAGGTTTCAGTTAACTAATAATTAGTAAAACTTTTTTTTGTTATTAAATTTGTTGGTTTTGTGAGTGATGATTTTGTTTTTTCGGGTTTGCAAAAGTTTGAAAGAGAGAAAAGAAGTGGAGGGGGAAAGGGTCTAAAGAGAGATCCGAGAGAGAAGGGGAGAGTATGAATGGGTGAGCGGGAAACAAGGATGAGTTAACGGACGTGAAAGGCTCGTTTCATGGGATTCATTTCGTGTCTTGTTGGCACTTCAATTCTAGAATATGTTTTTATAATTTTAAAAAATAAATTCTTGTATATGTTACATTCATCATTACTGCCTACATTTAGATGGAATATACACGTATGAATTCCAAAAAGGACTTTTTATTTATTTTTTTTAAAAGTAGTTTGGGCTCAAAGAGTTCTTTTTTCTTTCTCTTTTTCTTTTTAAAAAAAAAAAACGATTGCTACCAGTAGATGTGCTAAAAATACCCGCCCGGTCCGGACCCGGACCGTACCCGGGTGTTGCGGGCTGGGTAATACCCGGCCCGGGTATGAAGCCGGGTCGGTCTTGGACATCACTTGATAAACCCGGAACCCGGATTTTATTAAAAAAAATTATAAAATATATATTATTTTAAATATTTTATATTTATTTGACTTATTTATTATACATATATAAAGTTTTAAACACTTAAAGTTTATATTTTCATGTCAAATTTTATTGAAATAAATTTAAAACTTATAAAATTATCAAAAAATAAAAAATATATACACATAAAATATTAAAAAATATAAAATCCGGGTACCCGGATTAAAACCCGGCCCGGACCCGGACCCGGACCGGTTGCATCCGGGCAGGGTCCGGTCATGGCAATACCCGGACCCGGCCCGGGGTTTTGCCATCTCTAGCTACCAGCACGTTAGCAGAAAATTACTCAATTATACCTTTAAAGGGAAATTTAATGAGGACTTGCGAACTTTACATTTACATGAAAGGAGTGGACAAATTAAGGTTTGGTTCAATTCTCTAAGAAAATTAAGATGAATTCGATCGGTCTAGAGAAATCTGAACCAATCAGACCTTTTTAATTTTTAAGTTCGATTCAAACATCGGTCTTATTTTTTAGTTTTGGTTCCCACTTCCTTATGAATTTTTATGCAGTCATTGCATAGCGTTATGAAAGCCATTTACAATTCTATAACCTGAGCATAATTTTATACACATATATGCAGATATATATATATATATATATATATATATATATATATATATATATATATATATATATATATATATATGTATGTATGTATGGATGTATGTATGTATATATATGTATGTATATGTATATGTATGTGTAATTATTCTCAGGTGCAGGTACTCTCATTTTTTTAAATCCAACACTCTATTAAGCCGTGCGATTTAATAGAGTTATTTTTTAATGTACTACATGATTTTCTTATGTATTCATACATAGAGAATAATTTTACAATAAGAGAATTCCTCAAGTATTAAAGAATTAAAATCTAGGACTAACGTTTGGGACAAGCTTACAACGGTGTAAATAGACTTTTACAACATTGTAAACTCATTTACAACTTTATAAAATAGTGAAAAGAGGCAGTGCACAATGTTGAAAATTTTATTTATATTGTCGTAAACTCGTCCCTAATTTTAATTCCAGACCTAAAGCTAACACACACACAGACAGTAACTTTGCAAAAAGAGAATTTTTCATTTTAATAAAATAAAGAACAAGTTAAAAGATTAAAAAAAAATTACACATTTCCATACAGTATATTTTATCATGTAATATATCTATTACTGCTACACATAAAGATTGATCGAAGAATATATATACACGTGGAATTTTCAGCAAGGACTTAATAATTCAATAGTAACTAAAGGAAATAAAATTTTTAATTATTTTAGAATATTTTTCTGCCAAAATCGAGTTGCATAACCAACTCTAATCGCCTAGTCAGGAGTTAAATGTGGACCGGCTATAATAAAATATTCTCTTACTAAAAGAATAACGCATTTCTCAATTCATCAACTATATATCTCACAATCTCACTGATATCGTCTTACCTCTAATAGATATTTGTAACGTTAATGTTTTTCTAATGAATGGGGATGTTTCAACTCTATCATTTATGTAAATCTACCTCACTTCTAAAAAATAATTATAACGAGTTCACAATATTCTTAAAAAATACAAATTAATAAAATTGTGTACAGTTAATCAATTAAATCCTTTTATTAATTTTTTTTCTCAGGTTCTTTAACCATTTTTTATCATAAATTTTATTTTACTATTTTATTATTATGATATAAAAAGATGAAATTATCCTCATAAAACATGAGTTATTATATCAAATAATTTAGGTACTTAATTTTTTGACTTATAATCTAATATTTTTTAATGAAACCTAATTATTATTTCACTATCCTTACGTGTAAATGACATAAATTTGACAGCGTAATAATTTACATGAGAATTGTGCCATAAAGACACTATGTTAGTTTAATTAAAAAAATAATAATTATACTAATAAAGTAGTATTATAAATGATTATTTTTGTACAAAATAGTAAAATATTGAAGTTAAAGTAAATTCTTGATAATTTTATTTTATAAGGGTAAAATGGTTAATTTACACTTATGTCAAATCAATCTTTGTAATCAAGGGTCCTGCTAGTTTACAACTGGTGTTTGGTACCCTTATTTTGTCATTTAGTGATTTAATCATTAAAGTTAACCAAAGAGTTGCATAACGGCCGGATGTGTTTGGATGGTTATTAACATTGTTGTCCCTGGTATTTACTGAAAAATAAGAAAAGGAAAAGGTTTCTAAATGTTGACATATGTATCCGGATTGTTTCAATTTTTTTTTAGCACTTAAATCTATTGACTTAGTTTGACTGTTAGAATGAGTATCAATGTATCGATAATAATGTATTCTCATGTAAAAATTTCAAAATACATGAAAAAATTAACATGTATTAATAAATATTTTTATAACATAATATCTATCTAATATACAATAAATTATTTGAATTCATCAATCAAAATAGAATACATAATAAAAATATATTAATTTGTTAATAATAATAATATATGACCAAAATAAACATGTATATACCTAAATTAAATGTTTTCAATGATATTATCAATGAACAAGTTACGTAATTCCTAAGGTATATTTAATTATTTTTTATTTTAATATTAATATCTTCATACGTACGATAACCGAATTTTATTTCTATTCTTTCTTTATTCCTATTTAGTAGTTTAGCACCCATGAACTTTATCTTCTTTTTTTTTTCTTGTTTTCATAAACTCTGACCTAATAAAATACTTTTAATTAAAACCATCATATTTTAAAAATAGATTTTTTCATCGACAATAATCCTGCTATTGATTCTTTGGTCTATGTAGTAGTTTGATTTAAAATTCTTGAATAAAGATTCATGGCTTTTAAAATTTTATTATTTATAAAATTACCATTCGTGTTCTCTAAAATTCTTAAACTAAACCTTTTCTTGGGAACATTTTCTTCGAATTTATATATTTCTATGTTAAATAAAGGACAACAAAGGTAGAGAATAAATAGTTTTAAATTATAGATGTTTATCCTTTGTTCTTAGTAGTAATTTAATGAATGGGTATTTTTATAATATAAATGATTTAATTATAGTATGAGGTTATTTGAACCCACAAAATTACTCTCTACACCCAATTACTCAAGAAACCTATAGCATAAATTTAAAAATTAAAATTTGACTATATACACCCCATAATACCAAAAATAACCCCAATTTAATTTATTTTTTGAATAATAAAATTATTTTCTTCTGCTTTTTTATCAAAATTAATCTTTTATGGATTGGATAATCTTACAAAGTGTGGACAATAAAGATGAACAAAAAAAATGCTTTATGAATATTATTTGTTTACGATGAAATTATGTTTAGCTTAAAAGAAATTTTGAACTTAAATTAGGATAAGAATAAAAGAAAAATATAATTAATGAAGTATATATCTTATCCCTAATAGTAAATTATTTCATCTGTATTTTAGTAATAGAAATTTTAATTAAAAATAGGTGTAAAAAATATTTTGAAATCAAATAGCCTAATCTTAATTAAAATGAGGTACTATGAGTATTTTTAAGATTTAAATATCCACAACCCTTAATTTATTCTTTGTAAGGGTAAAGTTTAGTTAATGCTCAGCTCAATTGTATATGTATAAAAAATTAAAAATGAACAGAACTTGAGTGTCAAAATTTAGAAATATTATTTAGTTTTTTTAATTTTTTTTAAAAATAGATTGTAGTTCAATTAAACAGTAAAAAAGACAAAACAAAGGGTTATTTACCCCACTGGTAACCTAGTTTTGTTCAGTTTAATAATTGAAAAGAAAATGAAAAAAAAAACATGTGCAATCCAAGAATTTGATAAGAGAAAAGAAAGTAAAAAGAGTTGTACAATATATTTTGGGACCAAGTTCTCAAATTTTGTTTGGATCAGATGAGTTCTGTTTAAAATACAGCTTTATTAGTTAATTATAAATAAATCTCTTTCTTCATATCTAACGGTCCAAAAGTAATGTTAAATGGAGAAAATCAGGTTGATTATGAAGGAGAGTTGAAGAAAAATGGGAAAAAATTACCGTTATATTTATAACTAAAGTGTAAATAAGAAAGAATACAAGGGATTCTATAAAGAAAAAGACAAAAGAGGGGTACGGTGTCACAGGGTACCGAAGCTTTGCCCTGTAATCAAATATACTAAAAAAAATCTAAGTCACAAAAAAGTGAACTAAGATAGATTTAATTAATTAATTCTCCAAAACTCTTTTTGATTTGAAAACTTTAAAAATAATGTGCAACTTTTATAATTATTTTTTGAAAGTGGGGGACTCACAAAAAATGTGGGGTGGAGATATCATCACTCTTTTCTGGTTGGTTTGTGACTTTACTTTTAAGAAAAATAAATTAGGATTTATTAATAATTTAGAGTATTAAAAAATCTTTTTTTTTTCTTTTTGACATTTGATTTTGTCCTCCATAGAACTGTGCCCTAAAGGATCCTAAGAAGATGTGGACTTTGATCGTGTTGCTCTCTAAAGAGTTATGACCGGGATATCCTCTCATAGGAGAAAAATTTTAGAATATATTAGAGGTATCGTATCAATTATATAATAAATAAATAATGTTATGTTGGCTGAAAGTGCGAGTTGAATATATATATATATATATATATATATGTTACCAAACTCACCCGCAATCTTCGGCGGATTTTTTGCTGATTTTCTCATTTAAAATCATAAATATTAAAAAAAACTTTTAGTAGTACATAAAACTTAAATTATATGATTCAAACTATAAATTTATAAGAATAGCCTAAAAAATTCAACATATAATGCTCAATTCTATATTTTATCAATATAAATAAGAAATTAAAATTTCAATATTAAAACAAATATACAAAACTTATTTATCTAATATAAGGCAAATCATCATCACTACTATCAATTGTTTACTCCATCTTTTAATTGATATACAAGTATTATCAATAATATTAGCAAGTAAATTTTATACAACTGCCATTAACAATAAATTAAACAGATAAAAACTCAACTTTTGTTGGTAATCATTAGGTTCAAGGCATTAAAGCAAAACAAACAAAATCAATCAACTTAAAATGAAACATCAATAACATTAAACTTAAAAATCATAAAATTTCTACTTATTAAAGGCTTATTGTGTGTGTGTGTGTAAGTGAGATAGGTTAGGTTTAAGAATTAGAAACTTTAACTTACATTTATTTATGACTAAAATTTTTTAATGTAATTTTTATGATTAAAATTAAAAACATAAATAATTAAATAAAGAATGCATGTTGACAGACACTCGCGTGGGTATACGGCGTATTTTTTCTCAATACCAAACACATTCACAACTCTTAGCAAGTTTAAGTTTGAAATACCAAACCTACCAGCAAATCACAAAATTACTTGCAACAAGTGAGTTTGTGCAGGTATGTTTGGATAGATTTATAAGTTTGTGGCTTTGCGGATAATTTTACCATCCCTATTGACGTCTTAGAAAATTTGAAAAAGGCAAGTTCATTTTGTGATTTTATTCCATATGCATGTAGAGAATTAGAGTGTATATATGTACATATTTATACATAGATAGATAGATACATGCTGTATTTTGGGGAAGATTTTCTGCGCATGAGCGCATCAATTGTCCATTATTAACTTGCATCTCCGTTATTCGTCATAAATGTGCTAATTTTACAGCTCTGAAGCAACAGTTTCCACCTGATGCTTGATTGTCACCACACACATACACACACACACACACACGTTATAGCCAAAGCTGCAGTTTTGTATATGTTATTTGTCATACTCCAATTATGCGTTAAGACTATTTAAAAAAAACGATTGGAAAAAATCTTTACTTTTATGTTATGTAGAGAATGATCGAGGAGAATTAAGAGAGACACATTGACAAACTGTTTAGAAGTTAAAACACCAATTATGTCTGTATCACAACTGATGTCTCTAAAACCTGCAAAATAGCATCGTGAGATTCTTTAAAGTACATACAGGCAAATGGATCTTAATAAGTAGAATATAACAAAAGAATGAATCTTAACCATATACGAAGAATATTAATATTACACATGTCAAATAATTCTTTAAAGCTCGAGTTCAAGTAAAGAGATGATCTTATTCTACACTATATTGTAAAACTTTTACTAAATTATAATATTAAAAAATGAGACTTGTAACAACTACAGAAACGTAAGTATAATACTACGTATCATCCAGGTATTGTTGCATGACCAGATTGCTGATTTGCATAGCCTTTTTCTCTAGAAAAGAAATAAAAATCGTGCATGAGCTTCACTTGAAGACTTCTTTCAGAATGAAGAATATGTATGCCACAGTTATAAGGATTAAACAAGGACGTGTCAAGCATTACATTGTTGTGACTCCTCAAGTGATCTCCTTCAAATAAAGTGACCATGATTCATCATTAAAGCAAGGAGTGCCTTACGGATCTTTTCCACCTTCCAAGCTTTTCTCTTCCCTGTAAAATTATATTGAAAATCCTTTTTTAGTAATCTTCGATCGTCACATGACATTAGAATAAAACCCATTAACTATTCTTCTCTGTTTTTATGATAAAATGAATAGTTCATCAGTTATTGTCTCCATACACATGGTGAGCAATGAATGGATAAGGAGCAATGCTCCAATAGCACCAAAGACTATAAAAATGCACGAATGAATTAATATTTTCGCACACCTTCCGTGGACCAATAGCGAGTTTATTGTCAACAATAGATATTGCTTGGAAACCCATGGGCTGTAATACTTCTTCATAACTGCAAGATAATGAATAAATAAAATAATTTTTGTGAGTATAGAGAAATATTCGCAGCTTATAGAATTTTAGAAAGCAGTAAAAGATTTAAAGTGAAAAGCTACTCCAAGAAGATCAAGGAAAAAAATCTGAAGGTAGAGTATTACTCAGATACTGATACTTTATAAGGAGGTCCACCAACATGATCACTAATCTGCAACAACGTAATTTTAGCTTGAGTAGCAGCATTGGAAAATAATTCAGACATAAATATCCTAGACTAGACACATGGACAAAGAGAAAAATAAACAAATAAAACAACATGAGAGTATTATTATTCACTTGCAAAGGAAAATCTCCAAACAGGGAAAGGAAACGGAAAAGGAAATGAAGATACAAAGATCTTACTGGAAACATCAGTGTTATAAGCTCTCCATCTGGTTTTAAAAAATCCTTAATTTTCTGTGCCCATGCTGCTCTCATTTCTGGCTCAATGGCACAAAAGAATCTGCAACATGAATAAGAAAATGATAATCAACACACGATGTTGATGTAAGAAACAAAGACAATCTAATGTCAACTTACGTATAATCGAAGATGAGATCAAACAACTCAGTTGGGCACCAAGTGAAGAAGTCTGCCTTTAAGAAGCTAACAAATTTTGCATTTGGTAATGAGGAAGACAGCTGCCTTAACATTTAGATAGAAGATTAGACTGAAGAAATTTTCAGGAACCAACTAGAACTACCACAATGAACTGTTGTTCAGGTGATCATACAAAAACTAAAAATCCAGCATAGATTTCATAGTGCACGTAGCAAAGGTATTTAGATACTAGCACGATAATCAAACTGTCCTTATAAAATGTGTTGCAGCTGAGAAACTCAAGTGCTCTTAATAATAACAATGTGAACAAGCTGGTTTGGACAGAAACGGTGAGTTACAACGTGAACATACTGGTTTGGACCAAAAAGGTGAGTTACACATTTTGTGTCAATTATAAACATAATAGCTATCAATCCATTGCCTACCTGAAAGAATGTAGTTTTGTGCATGAAAGAAAGTGGGGTTATCACACTCAAAAAGGACCTTTCTATTTCTTTTGTTACTTTGTCCAACAGCTTGAATGCATGTCAGCAATTTAGAGAAAATCTGAGATGATTTTGATTCTTCAAAACAGAGCAACGACGAGACTTAGATTCCTCAAAACATGGCAACAATGACATTGATGAGAGGGAGAATCAGTCCAAATGGAACTTTAAAATAGCAAAAGCTTCCAATACCAAAAATTTAGATGGAAATGCAGAATCATTTAGTTACTCAGGCAAGAATACAAACTGAATTTAGATATAAACAGCAACTCAAATGACTCAGTAAAGTAGTACAGCGACCCTGACCATCACATCTGATTATCATGGTAATGTCGATGCATTCAAAGGAAGAGAAAACAACTGTGAAATATACATCTCAACATCTCTATAAGTGCTAACTTGAAATTTGCAGACTGTTGTCACCTCTTCTGCCTTCTTGATGGCAATGTCCGATATCTCCAATCCCACAACATATCGTTCAGTACTTGCCATTGCTACCACATCATAACCCTGCCATATAGGAACAGCCTTGTTACAAAGGCTACACCAAGTAGCAAGACAACAGTTAAAATAGTAGCATGTGAAAAATAAGGAATAAGCCTTAGGTAGGAGGCTATTGCTTCAAATGATAATAATGGTGCTCTGTAAGTACTTATTTAACGGCATGCAACTTTCTTCCTTCTTAACTGCTTATTATATTTGTTCAGCTATCGTGTTTCGGCTCCTTTTAAGAGGTATTAGAATGCAAGAAGGGAAGCGGGGAGGAAAACAAAGCATAAACTAGTGATAATGTCATACAACAATCACAGAATTTTCATATAGCTATTTATTGTGCAAATGGATGATTTAAAAAACTAATCAGCAGCTCTAAAAAGGTGAAAATGCATAGAGGATCATACAACTTACAGTGCCACAACCAGGGACCAAAGCCCTGCCCTTGGGAAGGGCTCCTGATTGATGTAAATGTACAATAATAGGTGTAGGTTGTCCTATATCCCACAGGGTCAACCCCTTCTCCCAGCATTTCTCCCATCCTCCTGATAGATTAATGACATGATGGTTCAACATTCTATAACAAAAAAACACATGCGGAGAAGCCCTAAACCCCAACACAAGTTGGAGAACTATTCCATCAATAGGACTTTATGGATTTCATACACAACAAAACAGATGTTTCACCACACTCCTAATTAAACACACAATAAATGTGAGAATTCCCACTAAATGCATATGCAAGTCCATTGACTACTTGTATAAAGCTCAATTTCAATCAGGGATTAGCCAATGAAACCACAAAGAACCCAACTCGTCAAGTTTAACTTAAAATGCTAAATGAAGTTCGATAAAAATGAAATTGGTTTTAATGGCCTTCCACTAAAATGTCAAATTATCAATCCCAGGTATTTTTCCAGATACACTAGGACTGCATGAAATAAATTGTCACACCAAAATAGATACACATATTCCATAGATTGGCACTGGAACTCAGAAGCATCAGGTTTATATGCCAGTGGCTCATATTCATTTTCAACTAATATCTCAGAAAATTCCTGCTTAGTGCGTTAATCGAACCATTTGGGATCAAGGGAAAGAAATTTTTAATCCACAACTACTCGAAAATTAAATCACTAAGCATCAAGTATAAGCAGGCAGATAGTTCATAAATATTAGCTGTAAAAGTTAAAATAAGGGTATTTACCAAACACTTTAAGCTATCCAGGTTACAAAATTAAGCATAATGCCCAACAATGACAAACATGTACTCATTCTTTTTACACGTAAGTAGTCAGCTATTGCTCAGTCAAATATCCAACAGAGTCCATTTATTAAAAAAAAAAAAACCACTCATACCCACATAGCAATCCATCTTCTGATACCAAATTCATAACCCCATAAAAAAAAGGACTAAATTTTGAAACGTTATGGGAAAATGAAAGTGGGTATTTTAACTTTTACCAGAAGATTCGATATGCATGAGTTGCTGCAACTTGTTCACACGAGGATGTGATTTTATGACATTATCGTTCCCTACTTCTTCTCTGTTCTTTCCCATCTTCGGTTTGGTCGCACGAATCCCAAAGCTTCTTGTACGAACAGAGCTGATAGGTAACTGCAGAATATTGGGAATTGAGAATGAGAAGCGGAGAGCGTTGGATATCAAGCCACGACTCACAGTTCGCATGACGTTCAGCTTTTCATTTCTGTTAAGATTTTGGTCTTCTTTTTTAACCGTCGCTACCTTAAAATGGAACTTTTTTAAGAAACGAGCCGTAAAATTAAAATTTTCATTTATCAACTAGGCCGGACTCCACGTCATTAAATAAATTCCACCTCGCTTGAAATAAAAATTATTAAAATAATACTTAAAAAAACAAAAAAGCCTATACTTAGATATATTACACGATCAGATAATTAAAAGATCAACAAAAACTAACAAAATATGATTATATAAAATATCAAAATTAGATACCTAATACTCACGGCCCACCTTCATTTAAATGAATAGTGTTTTTTTAAAATATAATTTATCAAAATAATGTTGGGAAAAAAAATTGAGATACCACTAAAGGTATCTCAAATAGTCAAATAGGCCCTCAGGCAGCTGGTTTTAATCCAACTTGTACTTTGAGGTGAAATTGAAAAGTAAAAATAGAAACAGACCCATTAATAAGAAAATTTGAGAGTGAAATTCCTATGGCCTTGATAAAAAATTAGAAAAAAGAAATGTTGAACAATTGCATCATTTTGTTAGAGGTTGCCAATAAAGAAACCATTTGGCTAGAGTATCAATCAGACAATGACAACTGCAGCAGAGTACAGCCTTACACATCCGGCTGCATAAATTTTAGTAGAATTTCCATCAGCCGGTCACCCTATGGCAACCCCGTGGCTTTCTAATTCATCCAACATCCCCAGGTGTGAATAACCTGATTTCTAGTGTAAAAAATTATTGTGACGAAAATACCAAGTTGATGTCATTATGTAGCAGTAAGCATCATTACAAGGGGGTGTGTCCCAAAACTATGCTACTATATAAAAACCTACATTTAGAGCATATGTGGACGAGGTTGTCAAGCTGACAGATCCCTATACATCCCACCTCTTTTTAACACGGAACATTAACGCTGAGGATTTGATGTCGTCTTGTGGCACTTGGAGCATGAATTGGACTTTCATCTTCATCGGGGCTGTCCTTGCCTTTCCGCCTTCATCTCCAACCTGAAATTTGGACATCATGATTTATGCATCAAGAAATCATGCAAAGTCCTTGGTAATCATAGAAGTTGAGGGAACTGTAGCAATCACAACAATGATGACAAACTAATGACGGTGAGCTCTTTTCAAAAGCACTTACCCAAAGAGATGCCCAGCCTAGTCGCACCTCTGAATCATAACCAGCTTTGAACTTAAAGTCTTTGCCATATGTGTGTTTGTACACTGCACTCCAGTAGTTGGAATCAAAATTGTACCAGTAGCTGCATTATGAAAATTTCAATAAATAATAAATTCCATCAATATATGACCAAGCCAGAAATTCATGATTAATTTGAAAAATAAAAAAATGAAAATGAATTATATACAAAGAAAGATCTGAAATCTTTGACGCCGTCATAGAAAGTCTCATTCATTTCCCATCTAGCAATCAACTTTCAGTGCAGAACAAAAATAAAGGTTCATATTTTCACCATTTCTACTTTCCAGAATAGAAGAGAAGATTTGCATTTCCAAGTAATTTTTAGGGCTTTACATGAAAATATTATCGACAACAATATTTATGATGACTATTAAGAACATATTTATGATGACTTAAGAATTCACATCCACTCTTCATCCCCACCTTACTTCTTAAAATAATATCTACTCAAGCAGACATGAGAAAGGTCTTTCCTGAATAGAAAAAGCTATACATCTTCAAAATAGCAAACCCAGCTGGAAATTCAAAGTGGCTATGAGGGACTGCACACGACAATTCCACTATGCTTGTATAGTTATAATATATTTTTAAATTCACTGAACTGACAGAACATCTGTTTTCTAGTAGAAAGACAATGGAAAGGGGAAAACATATGAAAGGTGAAAGCAGGGTTGTTAAGAGTACGGATCATTAGAAGTTCCAGGATAATCCAAATTGTTTTGAGGAAAAATAAATTAAAACCTCAGAATTTACTTCACTTTAACTCTAAAAATCTGGTTGGGCAAATCTCAAGTTTCAACATGTACTGATAAGTGAACGCATCAGTCTAGCATTGACAAGGCAGCTACATATTTTAGGTGTCCCTGGCATCCTAAGCATGAATATCTCTCATAATGGTGATGTTCTAACAGCAAGTTTTATATTGCAACAAATACATATTGCAGTGTGTA
This sequence comes from Citrus sinensis, assembly GCF_022201045.2. Lineage (NCBI taxonomy): Eukaryota > Viridiplantae > Streptophyta > Magnoliopsida > Sapindales > Rutaceae > Citrus > Citrus sinensis. Next base: position 33,111,007 of record NC_068558.1, on the reverse strand, counting down.
TAGATTAGATTAAGTTATACAAGAGCTCTTACACTATTGGCACTTCTCAAGCGATCTCTTCTATTGCAAGAGAAAATCTCATGTCCAATGAAAATAGCACAAAAGAAAGGTACGTAGGAATTCCCACAATCAGCATTCTTCTAGGGTGCATTATTACTGAGGTTCTCATTGAGCAATTCATACTCCAGAACAACAAAAGTCATCAATAAAATACAGAGTATCTATATTGGAGCTAATATTTTTCAATTTCCATTTCCATGAGCATTGATCATTCTATAGCCAGAAGAACCATTAATCGCAAAAAGAAAGATTTCCAATTAGATGTGAAGAGGGAAGAAGGGGAATAAAGAGAGTTCTAACCTCAACTTATCAGAGGGACTAAACTGACGCTTTAATGCAAATGATAGAGCATTTGAAGGAAGTGAAATGGTTGGAATAAATGACAAAGCCTCATCCTGCAATTAATAATAAAATTTTTAACAACATTGATTGAGAAAAGAAAAAAGAATGGCACTGAAAATTGATAATTGTGCATTTGGCATGCCCTTATTTCAAAATTCCAGGAAAAGGAGGCCCTGGTTAAATGTCCCTCTCACCAACACACATAGTAATTACCAAGGGAGGATAGCCTGGCAATCAACATAAGCCGCAATAGTAGTAGAAATTGGAAAAAATACAGTGCGAAGAGCAAAGCACCTTATAGCAGTATCTTAGTTTCAAATCTTCCTCCTCGTATTGAGCTGTGCAGATCCCATTCAAAATCTGACCTTTAGCGATTCCACTTATAGACAATGTTTTCTTCACTTCTTCCTCTTCTCTCTCCACCAATGAAACTTCGCCAAGGGGGAATTTAAAAGTTGCTTTCGGCTGCAACATCAAAAGAAGATAACTAAGGCAATAAAAGAGGATAATTAACTTGTTGACTTATACATGCTGAAACAGAAATACATATAATGAATGCAGTAACATTGTGAAACAACCATCAGAGATGATGTTGGAAATGATGAAACTGTAGGAAAAATTTTGGTGGGAAAGATGAACATAGAAAAACAAAGATGTCGGGCTATGAGTATTCAGATGACCAAGGCTTCAAAAGCAACTTTTCTTGAATGCAAAGACAACTGAACGCTGAAGGTAATTTGCCAAGATAGGACTTACATAACCAACATAGGGGACTGGAGACGACAATTCCAGAGCATATCCAGGATCGCCAAGGTTTGCAACGACTCCCACCTCTCCTTGTTGTGCCTAAAAGGTAAAAGAAATGTTAGAGAGACAGAAAAAGCACATATAAAGCTTAAACAGAGAGTAATTGCCCTCAAAAACTCGTAATTCTCCAGTTACCTTACATTCCCAAAACCATATCACTTGTATGGCTACAAGATAATGCAAATTGAAAACGAAAAGACTCCAATTATCACACCATGTCAATGGATCTTAATTTTGAACATTAACAACATAAGCAGGGCCATTTGGACATGCAATTTTTAACCCCTGGGAATCTCTTAGTAATATAAAGATGCATAATTTTCTCAATAGCATGGTTGAAATGTAAAAATTCAATAAGTTCAGCCAAAATATCTAAATTTTAACCCATAGTCCAAACAAATTAATGCTAAAAACTAGAAAATGAAAATAAACCGAAATCCTTATCTTGAAACTTGAGTATACACAATACGGACCCCAAAAAACAATACAACTTACCTTAATTCGAACACTAGCAGAAGCTCATCGAAAGCATAGTCCAATTCATAGCAATTAAAAAAAAAAAAACTCATTTCTCAAAAACTTGAATATAAATGAAAAGCAAGCAAATTTATGAAGAAACAAGAGAAAGGAGAGACCTTGACATCGTGGGCAGCTCTGAAATGCAACTTAGGACCAACATCGAAAGAGGACTTAACAAAAGCATTCTGTTCTTCAAGATCATAGTGAAGGGAGAGATGCTTGGAAGTGAAAGCCAACTGGGGTTCGAAGATTTGGCCTTTGTTGTCGTTCTGAAAGGAGACTTTGAGCTTTGCTAGACTGTCAAATAACTTGCATGATATCTTGTGCAAGAAAATTGAGCTGTCACTGTCGAACTCTGAAGTCACTCTAAGAGCAGGCCTGCTGGGGAATGAAAAGAGTGAGGATGTTCTTTGTTGTTGTGGTTGTGGCGGTGACGGTGAAGGTTGTGGCGGCGGATCTAACGGCGGTGGGACCATGTGGTTGGGGATTTGGAGTGAAGGAGAGGGTGGTGATGGTTCAACCATTTCTGATGGGTGGAGATTTTAAGGAAAATTTTGTGAAGAAAAAGAGGGTGGTGCAAATTGAATTGAGAGCGTGATTCTGTTTTTATTTTTATTTTAATTGTTTCTTTTTCATTTTTTAAAAGTATAGAGATGGTGACTATTTTCGGGGCAAAAAGGGTTATTCAATTGTTGATATTATTATTATTTTTTTAAATTCTTAATTTGTCGAGTCAACACTCAGGAGCTTGGTTTGGTGAGTTGGTGGCAATTGGCATTTTGGGAAGAAAAAAATTATTTTAAATTTTAAAAATTATTTTATGGCCCATGCAGGTCTCGAACCTGCGACCTTCGCGTTATTAGCACGACGCTCTAACCAGCTGAGCTAATAGGCCTGGTTGCATTGAAGTTGTTCAGTTATGATATATAATAAATTTTATTCTAAATATTGCGAAATACAACAACCTAATTCCGGCAATCAAATGCAAAACAAAATTGCAGAGAAGATTCTAACAAACACTTTATTTTGCATCTTCTTCTCGTAGTCTTATTAGCTCATATTTATCTGTAAGCATTTCGGACTCCAATAAGGGTTCTTTTTTCATGTTTTCTACATAAATAAAACTGGAACAAAAACATTAACCAGCAAAACAAAAAAACAGGGCAACGTTTGTTTTAGCATCATCATACATACCAGAAAATACGGAATCCAAACGGCTAAAATTTACCCTAACACGACACTCTAGACAGATGGACAGACCCTTTGGAAAAACCCTGCCATCAACACAGCTGGAATAGACACGGTTCCCCAACCGTAAACACACTTGCGGTGCTGGTAACAAAAACATCTGTATATCGGCAGAAATAAAATTCAAGCAGTATTAACAGCAACTGGTTTCCCTCGACCCATTGCAAATCCTCGTGTTCCATCTGGCATTCGGGGACCAGGAGGTTGCTTGCCTATCATCGGCTGCTCATTGTTCACCATATTATTTGATGGGGGTGTACCGACGTGATGTCCCCGATTATTGTGATGGTTATTATGATTGCTGTTGTGATGACTGTTGTTATGGTGGCTGTTGTTGTGGTATTGACCACGATCATTCCGGCCACGTCCTTTTCCACGACCCTTGTTACGCCCTTTTCTCTGTCCACCCTCTTTCTCATTATTGTGCTCCTCTCCCTGCCCAAGCAATGTTATAAATTAAGAGTTAACACCGTGATATAGACAAATCCCTGAAGCAAATACAAGCACAAGCACATTCCTTTCAGAAGTTCCAAATCAGGTACATAAAAGCAAAATCAAAATCACAAGTTTGAACAAGTCACTTTCTTTTCTCCTCCACTCAGCTTAAATTCTAAACAGCATAGTTAGGAGCATAGAATGTTTCTGCATAATGCATTTATAAAAATAATCCTCACATTTCTGAGCTAATCTTAATTATTACACGATATGAAAGAACATGACTAACAGCCAGTTATGCAGAAAGCAGCCCAACAATATGAGAAACTATGCTGGCACTCACTGTATGGTCATGTGACTGTACATCACTTTGTTGAGAAGAATCATCCGGTTGCTTCTCATTCAAATGCTGCTCAGATGTGGAGGTATCTTCTTCTTCACACTGCCACTCCCCCTCAGGCCCCTTTTTACCTTTAACTTGAGCAGGTTTTGACTAAGCAAGAGAAGGGAGAGAACAATCAATCAACAAATTTAGCACCACAAAAACTTCCTTTTTAACTTGTAAAAGAAAAAGGATAAAGAGAGTTAAGAATACTTCTAAAAGAGATCAATCAACCAGATAAGAACCAATCAATTAGACTAGCTCCATAAGCCAACCTAAAGTTTAAAAAACCATTAACTTTATGTATCAAGCTTCAGCTTAATTACAATAATTGAAAGAAAAATGCAGTGTTCCACTTCCATATCAAGACTCTTGTGCATCCAAAATGCATTTTCATAACATCTCAATGGTCAATAGATGTTGCATGTGTATGTCGGAGTTAATGTAACAACAGATTAATAAATAAATACTACTGTTTTCAAGCTCGGAAGCAGTCTATTGCTAAGCCAATTGAAGTGTAAGATCAATCCTGGTAACATAAAACTACACTAAAAGTATATCTAGTGAGTGTAAATTTAACACATAATTCATCCAGATAATTCATCTAGTGTATGCGTCATTCCATTAGATCGATGTAGATTTAATTCAAAGATCAACCAGCATTATTTATCACTGGTGTGAGCAAAAAATGTGAAGATCAAAAGGAAAGAGTTAAGTTCTGGAATATACCCCACGTCTAAGCATTAAACGGACCCTTAGGCCACTTCTCCAGTTACCCTCATCATTTAGCTCTGCAATCTGCCAGGAAGGAGGTGCGTATTTCATTAGTCTGAGTGACAAACATAAGACAAAACGCAGAAAAGAAAAACAACATTATCATAAAATGTAAGTGACTTACCGCTTTCTCAGCCAGCTCAACAGATTCATATTCAACAAATGCGTGCAACTACACATGAAACAAAGATTTCAGCAGGCGGATAGCAATATCTAATACCCACACATTTTTGTTTATCATAAAAAATATGTCAAGAAACTCTCATCAGTACTGCTATCAGAAATTCTTAAGTCCAAAAATTATTCACTCCAAAACTTGCATTAAATTAGTCAAAGCAGCACATATAAATGGCACTTAAAAAGATTTTAGGATGATAACATCTAATAGCATAGAGGAGCCTTCTTCAGAGCTCATTAAGCCCATGTAAATGGATCACTGTAGAGGTGCATAGGCCTTGAAGCCTTATTGAGTCCACAAAGAAATTCTAGACAAAAGCATTCTCCATGGCATGACAATCACAATATCTTGTTCAACGTGAAAAAGATATAGAAGCTGATACAAATCGCAATCAATTCAACCAGAAAATGTATCATACACCATATATATGGACCATAGAGCACCAGAAAGTACACACTGTAGACGATCCTACAAGTCATAGTCAATATTATCTTAAAATTCCCCATCAAGCACAACAGGGACATTCCAGTCATCACTCCAATACAGATGAACAATGTATCATACACCATATATATGGACCATAGAGCACCAGAAAGTACACACTGTAGACGATCCTACAAGTCATAGTCAATATTATCTTAAAATTCCCCATCAAGCACAACAGGGACATTCCAGTCACCACTCCAATACAGATGAACAATGCAATATGATGCAGATGTAAATGAAAAGCAAAATTAAAAGTGACTTGAAAAGTATTGATACCTTGTTACTGAAAAGCATGCCCTCAGATTTTGCTGATCTAGATCCTGAAGAAGCTCCTCCGCCAGAAGTTTGAGGCAAACATGTACGAATAGTCTTCACACTGACACAGAACAATCCAGCAAGATCAAGCATCCAGAATCAGGATATACACAATTACAGAAAAAGTCGCATAAGCAGTAATTAATTAAGTATAAAAGAACTTAGTACCTCCCAACAGCAGAGAAAATCTTCATAAGATTTTGGTGGCAATGATCCTCAGGTAAATTTTCAGCAACAACAATGCGAGACTACAGATCACAAAAGGAGAAAAAGAATTTAAAAAAAATAATAATGTCAGTAATTAGGAAGACTACAAAATTTTGATTCACTCTAAAAAAATACAACATGCACCCCATAAAGCTCTAGGGAGACACATACACAGTCAAAGATGAAGCACAAGTTTTCCACAAACTACCTTGGATGAGCAAAGAAACAGGATAAACAAGGTACTGACAGAACTCACCCAACATAATAATAATTGGGAAAAAGCAGCTTAAGAAAAACAAAATTCCAAAACAAAAACCGTACTTGCAATTCTTCCAAATCTGACTCGGTCAAGGGATTCTGACGTTTTATTTTCTTTCCATCTTCACTAACAACCTGTTAGTTATTGTGTGAGAAAGATTCAGAACAAATGTACAGCAATTAGAAAACATTATGTGCAACAAAGTAGTAGTTAAAGCAAGTTAAAGCAAGAGCACAAGATAAACCACTCACAAGTTTTGAAGACTTCCGCAGAACACTAGCAAGATGGGAATGACTGCTTATGATAGCTTTAATCTTCTTAAAAGAAGCCACAGTTGATATTGGCACTATAGTAATAATGAAGACAAGATATTAGAATAAATATGGAAACCACTAATAGAAAATTGACAATCTTTCAATGTAATCAATCAGTCAAGCGAATAGAAAAGATAATACAATTAATACTCATGCATATAAAAGTGAAAACCAGCTGAAGTACGAATACCTATAGAAAGCCAACAACCAATTTAATCTCATAACGTAAACATACCAAATATACGCCCCTACTAATTTTATTTATTTATTTTTTTTTTGGCATCTGTGGTAAAAAGGCAATTTTGTGCAGATGTAAAAAGAATTCCAATTTTTATTTGATTACTGACAATAATTTCTGTTAGTAAGACAATTTTTTTTTTTTAAATAATCATTTACATTTCATCATGGCTTTTTATAGGTTCAAATTTTAATAATTTGATTTCCAATGCTTAACATGCTTTCCGCAGAACATATAAAGCCTTCCACAGGTTCTCAATGAAAATCACCTTGATAGAACCAAGTGCTCATTGAGAGAGAGAAAGAACACCAAAGACAAAGAAAGGAGATAGAGAAAGAAATAACCTATTTCTATCCCTAAACACTATAAAAAAAAAAGGGGCAGTAAACTTCGAGCCTAAATAGACAGAACCATTCTACAACAAACTATTTAAAATATAATGAATGTATCAGAGATCTTACCGTATCCTTCGGGATCCTTGAGGATGAACCTTATAAGATGATCAGTAGTGGCCAAGTTTAAATCACTGAAATAATACTCCACCTACAAGTTGATTTATTGTAAAAAACAATAAGCAAAACATTATCCACAGAAAGTGACGGTCAGGAAAATAAAATGAAAGCACGAAAGAAATATCAAAGGAGAACCACTACTTGCAGAATCGACAAAAATTATTGGGTCCTCTATGATGTAATAATATGCCAATGTACCACAAAAGAGTAAAAAAGAAAAGAAACTGAAGATTGTTTGCATCTTAAGGCCCCATACCAGGACTGAAGTCAACTGCTGTTAATTACCATGCAGGTTTTACCTTCATTGTGATAGTACTTACAGTCCAAAGCTACAGTAAATTCTTATTACGGGTATATAAGTAACTGATAGCATAGCAGTTAAAGCATTTGCAAACATGCACTTTTACTTTGCAGCTAATACTTACCAACTACCCAAAAAACCTATACTTAGCAGCTAATGATTACACTTCAGAGCAGGCGTGGATTAAAAGCACAACACCTTGATCCCAAAGATAACAAAAGATTAATTCTGACTAAGATAACTTAAATCCACTTAAAAAAATACAACGGCTAGTGACCGAGCACTTAATTCAAACTCTACATACTCGAACACATTGATTAATAGCTGACACAAACCGATAATTACCAATATCGTTGCTAAACATTAAATTTCCGAAGAGGAGAATACCTGATTCAAAACTTTCTGAATAGATTCATCATTTAATCCACCATGTTGATGATCCTTCTTCTCCTTCTTATCCTTGACCCCTGGAACCTCACCCTCTTGCTGATCTTCATACTGATTATTCTGATGGTGACTATTATTATTATTATGATGATGATTCTGATGCCGATGATGATGATGATTGTGATTCCTGTGATGTTGATGCTGCTGATGCTGCTGATGATGATAATTCTGGACCGGGACATGATGCTGGTGATGCATCTGATGGTGAACCGGAATCACATGAAACGCTCCCGTTCCATGTGGCGGATAAACATGATGAGGAGAAGGCGGATGAGGAGGAGGAGGATGAGGGTGAACCATGGCTGCCGCCGGTGGCGGCGGAGGAGGCATCATCACTCGCTGCGGCGGCTGCTGTACTTGTACTTGCACTTGTGGCTTTGACTGAGTCGATTGTGGATTCCGAGTCGGAACGAACTCAGGCGCCTTCGCGTTGAGTCGACTGAACGACGAATTTCTCGACAGCGACGGATCCGAAGATGATGATGGAGACGATTGAGACTGATCATTTGACGATGATAAATCTAGGGTTTCAACTTGAGATTGTTGTGCCATTTTCCCGATTTTTTTAATTTTTTAATTCTAATTAAATCAAAATTTTAATTCAAATTTGATTTTAATTTCAGGGCTAGGGTTTAGAGGGGGGAGGGCGGAGCAATTGGCCCTGAGAGAGGGCTTTTGGGAGGGGGGACACACAGTCACTGGAGAGGATGTCTCAGTTTTCACAAGTCGTTGATCAAGACTTATTTATAGTGTACGGTGCTGCTACTCTACAATCGGCTGTATCTTAGTATTTATCTAACATGATTTATGGGTGATGATTTATCACCATTAATTCATGATTTTGATTTGCATGTCGGATTTCTATTTAGAAAATTCTCTACTTAGAATAAACTGATTATTTTTATTAGTGTATATTTACTTATATGCAGCCTTTTTTTACCAAATTAATAATATACCGTATATATTTTTTTAGGAAATATTTTGAAATATCTTTTAGATTTGGTTAGACATTTCGCCTAAACTAAAACCGCATTGATTTGAGTTGATTTAGTTTAAAGATTGGTACAAATAGAAAAATAAAGAAAACCAAATCAAATAGGTTGGTTTTAGTTTTACGTTCAAAACCTAAACCGAATCTAAAACTGTTTGTCCGTCCATAGTTATCACTTGTCAGAGATCAACCAAACTCTATTAAGACACTAATCTTTAAGGATAGTATAATTAGTTTTTATATATCATGGAAGTAAGAAAATAAGAGATCAGTTCTTGTCACGCGGATTTTAGGAACATTCTTTAATGGAATGTTGAATTTTCACAATTTGTTTTTGGCATTATTTGATTAGACATCTTCATTTCCACTTCGTCCACTAGTGCAGTGCAGGGTAGACAACGTGATCACTAGGGTAGTCTACTCAGAGCAAAACCGTGCTGGCCATCAAAAGAATGCCATATGAGTTCGTGTTTGTGTCTGTCGTGCCCATTATATATTTTGTGTCGTGTTGTACCGTGTCTAATTTTTTTTTTCTTAGACCCAACCGTGTCATACCTAATAAAAAAAGCTTAATAAACTTTTTTTTTTTAAGAAGGCATGCTAAGTTGTTGGTATATTTCTTTAAGCTCATGAATTTTTTTAGGTTCATGTATTTTTATTCATATTTGATAAAATCAAAAATTTAAAATTCAAGTTCATATTCAATAATGATAAACTAATAATAGTAAAAGAATGAAATATTAATTATTAAATTTGACCATATAGTATTAGAATTTTTTTAATACTTAACAACAACAACAATAATAAATTTTTCTTAAGAGTTAATTTAATTGTTAATTCAGACTTACATAGAGTCATAAATTATAATTTATAATAATATTAATACATATTTATAAATCATGATATTTTTATAATTTTATTTATTAAAAATCATTATATGAATTATTTATCTAATAAATTATAAACATAAATCAATTATAATTTTTTAACTAAGAATTATATGAATTTAAAAAACTTACACTAATAAAATATATTAAAAAATTTAATTTTAAGTTATTTGTAAAACCAAAAGAAATTTAAATCTATTTTCATTAAAAAGTCACCGAGGATTTGCCTTCGCGGGCCACTCATTCCCAGTCCAGGAAATATAGAAAGGGTTAATTAATATATGTAAAACGAGTAATAACAAAAATAGACTTTTCTATAATACGGATTTTGATCCTTTTGATTGTGTACGGCGCTGCTACTCTAGAATCGAGTGTATTGTATAAATTATTTAACATGATTTATGGGTGGGGATTATCGCCTTGGGACAGTTACAGATGAATAAATTAAAGGACAAATTTTTACTTTTCAACCGGGGAAAAAAAAAAAAGAAAAGTTCACATAATAGAGCGGTTAATTTTGAAAATCACGTAAGTTTTGTAGCTATTTTTATAAAGCAAGACTGTCTCCCTAGTATAATTAATATATATCATTTATTTTTCTTTTATTTTTATAATAGTTAATAATCCTTGAAAGAATATAAATTTATAAAATTATCCTTATTTTCAAATACACTTTTTATTTATATCTATTATAAATTAAATAAATTATATGAATAGAAATAAAATAAAAAATTAAGAAAAATATTTTATTATTTATTTAATAATAATTTTTTTGTTTATCATGCAAGTTTTCTTATAATAATTTTTTATCATTTTATAATAATTTTCTTATATATGTTTATTATAAGAAAATGTTTGTAAAATAAAAAAAGTTCAAAAAATATTTTATTATTAATTTTTTTCACATCAAAACATATATTTCTTATTTTTAATACTTAATTTTTTATTTTAATTTCCATTTATGAGATTTATTTAATCTATAATAAATATAAATATAAATATATTTAAAAATAAAGATAATATTTTAAACATGTACTAATAAGAAGTTATTGATTATTATAAAAATATTAGAAGAGTAAATAGTATATATTAATTACAGTATGAAAAAATTTGACAATATGCTTTTTATAAATTTCCTTATTCGTATAAGCTGTTTATACTAATCTTCTTGATTTTGAGGACACACATGCTTCATAATTACAGTACTGATGTATTAGCCATGTGAATTTTACAGAGTGCGACAGACAGAATTAACTTTAAAATCCGAGTTATCATTAAATGAAGAAATAATGATTTTACCATTTTTTTTGTTACCGGTCTATAACCCTTTTTGACTAAATATGACTTATTTTTCTTATAATTAACAAACAGATAAAAGCTTGCGCCATGCGAACTCAATACACTTCATTGTGGAACGGAAAAGGAAAGTCCTGAAAAGAGTATACTAATGAAGAAAATTTAAGTTGGAATCTTCTTGAATCACTTCAATCCTTGCACGTCCGGGCGGGAAGTATGCCAATTGCTCGGCTGTGTCTTCATCACATATCACAACTTGTAAATTGTCAAGATTCGTTGAGGGCACCTCCGAAATCGGGCACCCAATCACGCAAAGTGTCTTTAAACAGCACAACTCACCAAACCGTGCTGGAAATTTTCGGATGTTCAGACATTCGGATATGTCCAGAAAGTTCAAACGGGACAGGTTTCCAATCGTGTCGGGCAAAGCTGACAGTTCGGTGCATGCAGCAAGCGTTAGCGTTTGTAAGTTCACAAGCTTACCAATCCCCTCAGGTAGTGCAGAAAGCCTATGGCAATTGGTGATCCGGAGCTTCTCCATGGACACAATGTCACATAACCCATCTGGCAATTCTATGAGATCATTGCAGTAATCAATGTCCATCTCCAAGAGATTTGGAAAAGCATCAGAAATTCGAAAGGTTGAATTCCGAAAAACCTGACCAACATTGCACATAACCAAGGATACTTTTTGCAGATGATTCATTCGTACGGTGGCCAGGGAATTAGGAAGAGAAACATGCTCCAATCTGATTTTCTTTAATTTGGATAAAGCGCTGAGAACTCGGAAGTTATTTAATTCTACAGGGGAGAATCCGTAATTTGTGACTATCAAGACCTTCAGTTCATCCATCTTCTGCAGGAAATCTGGAAGGATGTACTTCTTTGTCCGAATGTTTAGAACCACAACCTTGACTTCGGGTCCTTGCATGTCAGGCCAGTTCGATGAGAATGTTTCATCTGCATATCACGTCCATTTTATGTGAGACCGAGGATGATTGACTCTTGACATCAAATGAATTAAAATCTCTACATGTTGCAGTGTCCAAGTGTGAGGAAAAAGAAAAAAGTAATAACAACCTGTTGAGATTGACAAGAGGCTGGCATTATTGGGGTGCTGCTTTTGATCCATCCACCATTTGGGAAAATTGTTTCCGCTTATTTCTACAACGAGTCGTTTTCTCTGATTTATGGGCTCTGACTTGCTCCGACAGATAGTCAATTCTCGGAGAAGATCATGCTGCATCACAAAGTCGTCATTGTAGCAGCCGTAGTCACCGGCAGTTTTCCTAGTGAATAGACATAAATTGATTGTTCAGGGAAGATTCATGGCCTTTCAGGTATAAAAAGTGGAGAATTCACACACCAATTTGCATGCACATCAATGTGAAGGAAGTCATCCGTATAGCAGAACACGTGTGTTAAAATTGTACATAACCAAGGATACAAGCACAAGAGCAATTGCTTGGTTGATAGCTGCATACCTTGTGACCACCCTATCAACCAGATTTTGGCTAGATAGTTCATGAAGGTTGGTGATGGCAAATACGTCGTCAACCAGTTCATATAATTCCATCCACATGTCAATGAGTGCAGTGATAGGAATCCTTTGGTCCTCAGGAAAGGAACACAGGTCCAAATAACATTCCTTGACCTCATTATTTAAGACATCCAAGCTGCTTCCGAGACAATCAAGTATGTCATTTTTTGATTGGAAAACAGATTCACCCCGAGAACATTCCTTCACCATTCTTTGCCAGAATACTTCCTGCTTCCCACAGAGCGATCCACCGACCACTTTAAGGGCCAAAGGACATCCCTTACAGGCTCTCAATATCTGCAGTTGGGTAAAACCAGATTTGGAAGGTAAAAAAAAAAAAAAAAAACATGCGCGCATTTCATATACAAAGGTGAAAAATAAAATGAATAATAGCATATAACTGGGGATAAGCAGAGCACCTTACTGACGATATTTTCATCTGGAATGTACGAGTTTCCATCTTGTAGGTTTGCTGAGTGAAGAAAAAGAGTCCTGGCAGCTTCATAAGTCAATGGTTTCAAATAATGCACAGAACCAAATTGTGGGAATTCAGACCTTGAGGTCACCAAAATCTTGTAGTCGGGTAACTGGAACCCCAACTTCTGGAGCAGGGATTCTGACCCGGGCCAGACATCATCGAGGACCAACAGTATAGCCTCTATTCTCATTTGCTTAAAAAATCGCTCCAAGTCATTGATTGCAGCTTCATCTGTTTGAAACTCGGGCACAGGGTAACCCTTATGGTGGAGTACTTTCTGTACAATGGCCTTCACATTGGGGTTTTTGGAAACAGTAACATAGAAAATGTCGTCCTTGAATTTTCCTGTTCGAGTGCCATAGTGAGAAAGCTGGTGGTGAAAGACTCGAGGAAATTCAGTACCATTCTTACACTAGCAAAAAGCTGAATCAAGACATCTGGTTACCTTGAACTTGATCATCTTTGCAAAGTCTTTGGACCAATGTGGTCTTGCCATATCCTCCAGGAGCCGAGACCACAATGAATTGCCTTCCATCCTTGAACAGCTCCATCTTTAACTCCTTCAATGGAACATCCAATCCTGGAGAAATCACCGGAGGATCAGGCGCCGAGCAGCAATCTCCGACCTGATTAGACATCCAACCATTGATATTTCCATTACCGCTCATTCTTCTCACCATCGTGTGAATCTCTTTTACCTCAACCATAATCAACTTGCCGTCTCTTGCATGTTGCAGAGGAAGACTCGTCCGAAAGAAGTCACTGATGGATGTATCCAACTTGATGATCTTTTTAGCATAAACATATCTCTTGAAGCAATTCCACTTCACTTTTGAGCATTTACGCACCAGCTGCTCCACTTGCTCCATCATCCGAACTAAATTTTCTGTTTCCTGCTTTGGCCGATCTAACACTTGGTTCAGCTTCTCTATTTCTTCGATCCACGGAATTGAATTTCGTAAAGTGGATTCCAGTTGCTCCAACCGATCCTTAAACGTGACTGCTTTGTCTTTTTCCTCTGAAACTGCTTTTAGCAGCTCTCCAAATACTGCTCCGAGGAGAGCTCCTCCAACAAATGCAGCAGCCATCACCTCTCTTTAAACCCAGATGCAATTTTTTAATAATAATTTAACTGAACTTTTCTTTTTTGACAAGATTTCTTAGTGATTTAACTAAACTGAAAAGGAAGCATTTATTAAATGAGGAATGGATCAGCTGACTCCCACTACAGGCAAGCATCAGATGCCCTTATTATCGGCTGCCAATAAACGACTGAGTAAAGAAGATGAAGCGTCCACACGTTTCCTAGTTGACGTAGACTTTAGAGTGAGTTCCTTAATTAAGGGTGTTTACTTGTTAAATAAACATGCAAGGAATGGAACTGTATTCATCGTGTAGCACACAAATTTATGAACTAGGAATGAGAATCTAATTATGTAATGGGAGAGGTAGTATTTAAATAGAGAATAAGAATGTAGATTAAATTGATAATTTTTATCATTAGACAAAATTAAAAAAAAAAAAGTTATCCCTTTTAAATGATGATAATAATATTATTAATAACTAATTTAATTAAAAAATTATAGTATTACTTTCTATATTATAATAAACATGTATGTTTTTTTCTTTTTAAATATTTATTATTTATTTTATAATTAAAAAATAAATAATAACAAAATATATATCATATATTTTAATTAAGGGAGCTGCTACTTTACAATCAATGTAAGGTACAACCCTCTCTATTGGTTGTGGACCTTACATTGACAATAAGGTAGAGAAATCATTTAACTAAAGATATTTTGGTAATTTAAAATTATCTATTATGATTTTTAGACAAACTAGAAACACCAAGGATAATACTAGCTCAAGCAAATAATTTATTTCAATAAACGCACCATAGAATTGTAAAATTATTTACTACTAATTTTGAAATTTTTAATTTTTTTATTAGTTAGCTTAGTTAGCAAGCTAATTTCGTCACTGCCCATGTCACTCTACTCGCGAATGGAGTTCAAACCTTAGACTATTGTTTTCAATACATCAGACTTTACCGTCTCAATTAGGTGCATCCACAAATCAAAATAAGTTAAATTTTCTATTTTTTTTTCCTTAGAAGACAACTAGGCACTTCAATATTTTTTTTTTCTTTTAAAAGAAGACATGCAGTGAAATATTTAACTAAAAAATATTGGTCATTTAACGTAGGGGTATTCGCGGATCGGATTTTGCGGATTGAACATCAATGCATATCTGATTCACAATTTTACGGATTATAAATTTTTAATCTAATTTAATTCAAATCCAATCCACAAGTCTGCGAATCGGATGTAAATTTGACTCAATCCATATTCAATTCACCATTTCACGGATTGGTTTGTGGGCTAAAAAATTTTAATCACGTCTTATTCACGAAACTAATTAAATAAAAAAATTAATATAAAAAATAATTTTACTACCGATCAAATTCAAAATTAAAATAAGATTTGAATAAATTAATTGTTTAAATAAAGATAGAAAATACATTTGTACATTTCAGTAGATGAAAATTAATTGCTTAATAAGCTCTATTTTTTTATTTAATTATTTTTGTTTTATATTATTATCAGATAAGGCATAATATGATGTTAATATAACTATATTTTAACTTATTTATTTATTAGTAAGAATAATTTCATATTTACAAGTTTAATTTTTTTATTAAATAAATATTTTTTTTTTGGATTCGCGAATTTTTATAGATTTACAGAAGTAAATTCATATCCAATCCACCCATTGTGGATTTCAAATTTTTAATCCAATCCAATCCAATCCACCAATATACGGATCAGATTTTTACAGATCAAATATTTACGGATAAGTCATAAGATGAATTGAGCCGATCAGATTAGATTCTAAACACCCCTAATTTAATATGGCTCATGATCAGATTAGATTCTAAACACCCCTAATTTAATATGGCTCATGTTTATTTATTTATTTTTTCAGTATGAAACGGCTTTGGTAACATACAGCTAATATGAACATCTTTAATTTCATTTACATTAACTTTTGGAAATAATTTCCCTTTTGCCTATTTCTTGCTGTTTCGCTTGTTTCTCCGAAGATTCAACTTTCATATTCAATTTGTCCAAATTAAGAGACTATTTTATCATTTATTTTCTTATTCTTAAAAAGAATACCACAGCACGCGAGTGTCCTCACAGCCAAGGCCCTAAGCAAATCCTTCAAAACCCCATAGCAAATGCTTCTATTGCCCTGAATACTGTTGTTTCTCAATATTATTAATATATTATTTCTCCTCAAATAAATTTAGAAAACAAATTTTAAGAGGATGGAGAGAGATTCCCAATTTATCAAAATTTGTTCGTAACACATAGCTCAAACTCTATGATACAACAGGTACTTGAAGCAAAACCAGGCTTCATCAGTGTCGGTGAATTTACATAAAGTTACTTAACCGACCAACAAGCTGCAGATGACGCTCAAGATGAGGAAGCTATAGTTGCTTGTTGCATCTTTATTGCTTCAAACTTCAGTTTAATGGCATCCCAAAAAGCGGGTATGGCGATATCTTTATCTATTTCCTTGAATGATGGAAGGTAGTTTAAATCTACAATGACATGGTCACCAGTGCCTTCTTGAATCTGTAAATTGATAATACACATGTTAATATATATGTTCAGGCAATTCACTCACGATGTACAATGCAGGGAAGTCAAGAAATGATAGTTAAGAATCTATATGGAATACGCACGACAACATCAAATCCAAAGATGGTCAGATCAAGTGTTTTTGCAAGCCACTTTGCAGCATCTTTGATCAGTTCAAGATCAAGATCAACCGTACAGGAAATCGAATCTCCTGAATTTTGATTTTCAGTGTCGATGGGTAGAGATTTTAAGCTGCAAAAGACACCACCACATTATCAGTTTCAACGAAGTATCACAACCATCCTTAGAGAAAGCAGATCAAAGTAAGAGGGAATCGGAAACTGGGGAGCAGACACTACCTGTCAAAGAGGATAGGTCTAAGTCCATTCCTTTCATACGATTTCATCAGAATACCAGAGTTTGGAGTAGACTTCTTAACTGCATGGAAAATATTTTCGCCCAAGACATAAAACTTAAACAGAGTGGATGAATGATTGACATATTCCTGTAATATCAAAGAAGAACAGTTTTGAATTCAATGAGTTCCACTCCATTCAGCTCCCATGCAATCAGTCATGTATGAACACTTGAGCATTTAAGATTATAAACAATAGACGAGTTTGTGAAGCACAGTCCACAAGGAAACACAATTCTGAGTGGAAATCACGACATATGAAAGCAGTTGTAACCACACCTGAGCAACAATAACAATTATGCTGCCACAATAAGCAACATATAACTATGCAAATACCATCAACTTCGTGCTCACCTGAACAACAGCAGGAATAGGAACATTCAAATCTTTAAAATCTTCAGTTCCAAAGACAATTGCCTGTCACTCCAAGATAAAGCTATTATTAAAATGGGAAGAAATTGAGACAAAGGAAAACCAAGAATTAGATTAAAGCTATACCTACCATACTGTGAGAATCAGCCGTACCACATGCAACTTGAGGTTTCACTATACAGGGAAGAGAAAGTTGTGCATCTGACAATCTTTGTGGCAAGCCAGGATCTTTAAAATCAATAACCTGCATATTTGAAATTTAGATGTTACCCATTTGGAGGAGATACTAATGAAACTTCAGAAGATTTAAGTCCAAAAGCAAGCCATAAGCTGTATAATTGTGATTACATAAAAAAAATAATCAATATATAAAGCACCTAAAATAAACTACTTGACAAATACAGAGCATTGACTGAAATAAAAGACCAAGCATTTTTCTGAATTACTTTGTAATATCAGATTCCCTCAAAAAACAATTTTATTGAAATGTATAATCATGGAGATACATATGCTAATCTTCTACTACAAAGTACTCACAAAAGGGTCCTTTTACACTAACCAACACAAAACCCACCTTATCTATTAGTGCCCAACAGAGAACATAGTATATAGCAGCATTAGTAAACCTTGTATCGATTCTAGATTCCTTCATTCATAAAATGTACTACAGAGCAATATTAATTGGAGCAACAAAGAGGAAAATGAATCCATCCTTCTATCAGTGTTTTATTTGTAGAAAGAACCCAATTTCTACTGGTTCAAGGATTCGTGAGATCAATAGTTAAGAACAACAAAGAGGCCATTCTGGTAGAAAAGACCTTAAGAAAATGGGCGCCCCTAATTGCATGTCGTCCTTTAGCTTTTTGTTCTTGCAGCCTAAGTAGAATCAGTTGGATCTTTAGCCGATCCAGTACAGGGTAAATGTTACTGAGTGGGTCAATTGCGAGGAAATCTGAGTGGTCTTCCATAAATCTGTAAAGTGGCAAGACTTTATGAAAAAACTAAGTGAATACTACATTAATCTAAGAATAAGTGTCAAAAAATTTTTTACACAACATGCTATTAGAAGTCTTTTAGATAAAATTTCTTGAAACGGGTATTATGAGACAGGAAAGATGTAATAAGAGTGCTGGTTGTCAAGACACTCAATTCAGTTACTACAATTATTTTCATCCTAAATTCCAGAAATTGGCAAAGACCCTTCATTTATTTATTTATTTTTTAGCAAAAACCTTCATTTACTTAAACAGCATGTGCTCATTCCTTTCTTAGTAGGAAGCAACAAACTTTAATCTATCATTCTCTCATGTAAACAAGGTTGACAGAGTGTTTGGAAAAGTGACTATAGAAAAGATAGATAAAAGGACTCATAACAAAAGATGTTTAGTTACTTGCTTTTAAGATTATTTGAGAATGTGGAAAAACTCTTACCACTCTCAAAGACACTTTTGAGAATTCATAATGGCCCAACAAATCTTTTTAACTTGACAACTTGATAGAAATAAATTAAGATGATATGTCACTAAATTTTCGAAGCAAACTGACCATCACAAACAAAGTCTTAACACCCTAGCGATTAATCACAAACCACGAGATTTCATCCCAAAAAACTTCTGACCACAATCTTTCCATATAGCAGAAATGTAGATAACTGGAGGATATCTTTGAAGAGGTAAAACAAAAATATCTGACTGGTAGTACAATTTCCAGCCACCAAGAGTGCCATCTAATTATAGAATGATTGCCAAAAGGCAAGAAAATATATTTTCAAATAGAGAAAATGGAACTTTGAGAAGTTACCTTTGTAATTCCTGCATGCCCTTTGTGTAAGTAATTCTGTTGGAGGATACTGAAGAGTTGCTCAACTCAATGGATATGATTTCATCTGTTGCTTTATGTAGAACCACATCAACATTTTGTAATTGAGATGATAGAGGGATCTCAAATGTGAGAGGCAGAAATATCAACCCGTTTGGAGTAGGATACAAGGGAAATGCACCCCTCTACAGAACATAGGACCAAATAAGCTTTCACATGATAGTCGCTGAATCTAAGATGAGTAAAGAATAAATGATTGACAACCCCCACATTTCTTTTAAGCCTTTTCAACACACCATGCTCTCATTTAAGCAAAAAGAGCTCACCTTAGCAAAATCTTCTTCACGCGAAGGCTTCATAACATAACCAACCACCACAACATTGTTGCAAGTTGCCTACTTAAGATGAGACACATAAAACAAATCATGGATTGAAACTCTAAAGATAATTAAAAAACTATGCACTTAGTGTATGGTGTTTCTACATATATTCCTTGCATTTGATTTTGTGATCTACAAGAAACTAATCACATTACAAACTAATCACATTACTTTTTACTGCTTTTTAGTTTGTATTTCCAGAACAAGTTTGAATTTCAGGTGTATGTTATATATCATAGATCCATGATTTCAGTAGCACACCTTAAATTAGTATTTTCTCTAGAAAACACAGCACTTTGCCATTTTTCTGTTTTAAGCTGGCAAATGTTATCTCACTAAACCCAAAAATTATTGAAAGAACAAATCATAACCATACAAAACTAAAGTGGTACTATAAGAGATGAATCGCCTGAGGAAACCTTTTTGTTGAAGCAGCAAATAGTCAAAGGTAACTCTTCTAGCTTGTTGATATAAAGCATGCTTGAATTCTGACCTGCAGTAACAACTTCAGCACCAGAAACGGAAGCAGACTCTAGTTCAGCAACCAATTTTACCTAAAATAACTAGCAGAATCTAAAATGTATGCGCCCCCAACATGCAGGCAGCAACTATAAATGGCACATAACCCCAAGTCCCACCAATTTGTGTTACTGCAAAACTGTATCAATTCAATTCTATAGAGACACTCATACCTAGTGTAGAAAGAATCTTAGATGAAAGACGGACAGAAATGCTATTGTGACAAAATAGGTAGTCAAATACAACCCCCTAGCCAAATTCTCCCACCCACAAAGAGGGCGATGAGAATATAGATGCTGCAGTACTCACCAACGACAGTAATAAGCCAATTGCTGCTAATTTTACACATGGAATCCTTGCTGTTTTGAACGACATACATAATAATTCCTCCGACGTCACCCCAAGCTCGTGTAATCTCATTTACACCACCATCCACAGATGCATGCAGAAGAAAGCATTCGCATGAGTATTCTACTGCTATCCTCTTCAACACATTCACCTTAAACAAGAAGAGACACACAACAAATGCACTTTAGCAAAGTGCTTTTGTAGAAAGCGCTTTTCATTTGAGGGAATATTATGGAAGTAACTGAAATTGATACACTCCCCTATTACACCGACCATAAAGAAATTAAAAAAACTAAAGAAAAAAAGAATTAAAGAAGTACCTTATCAGGAGAAAGACCCGGCCCGTAAGAAATTCCCTGAAAATTATTTAACAAAAAAAAAGCTCATATTCCACTCATTATTATTACTATATACAAGAAATTCAAGCAACAATAACAAACAGATGAAGAGAGTACCGATCGGATGCTGGAGTGGCGGAGCTTACGAAGCAAGTAGGAGGCTCCGGGCCGCAGCTGAAACGACGAGTCGTTTGCGTTTGTAGGAGTCCCGTGTTCGGAGGCCGACAGCATCTCCGATTCGTCCAAAATTACTCCTTTAACCAAATTACTCATTTTTCTCTTTCCCCTGTTTGTTCGTGTTCGTGTTCTGTGTTGGCTTTCACAGCGAAAGAGGAAGAAGGGAAGTCCGGACTCGGAAGAATCACATGCTCTGCTTTGCTTGCTGTACTTTTTGCCTTTAACGAGATTTTATCATTTGATCCTTGCACTTTTATATATTTCATGTAAAGGAATAGTATGTACGGTTGTAATTTTTGGACACCTCCCCTGAGATTTACCCCTGCTACACTTAGAAAGAATGTATGAATATATTGACATATAGCACCCCTTAACGTATATAAGGGTTAGGGAGCCGTTTGGTTTGACAATAAAAATATAATAATGCCCTTGCTTCTTGGCGCCAAGTGCATAAGAATAAAGACAAGATTGATATTATACTCTTACAATAATTTAATTTGACAATAAACAAACGACATAATGAGACAAAATTCATGTGATTGGTGAAAATGCTAATATACCC
This sequence comes from Citrus sinensis, assembly GCF_022201045.2. Classification (NCBI taxonomy): domain Eukaryota; kingdom Viridiplantae; phylum Streptophyta; class Magnoliopsida; order Sapindales; family Rutaceae; genus Citrus; species Citrus sinensis. The sequence continues at coordinate 33,089,409 of NC_068558.1, read as the reverse complement.
TTCAAAAAATGTATTTACAGTTGTTGAATGACTTACATTTCAACAATTTAAAAGCAACAAAGCAAGCCTGATATTACCGTTGGAACAACCCAACAGTAATATCAACCTTCCTGAGTTGTATTTAAGAGCAAATAACACTCATTTTTTATCCAAATTCACCACTACCTAATGCTTGTTATGGATTCAGCAAGCTCACAATAAACAACAAGATCCAGCAGCCACGAAAGCAGAGGATGGAGGAATGAGATTAATGGCAACCTCATTCGATTTGCAAATAAGATATGTAAGTGCAACAAAAGAGCTAGTGTGAAGATTTCAGAATTGGATGACAACCGAAACAAGCTATATTATTGCTGTATGGACAGCCGACATGGCTGCGACTACTCCAAGTTCTGGATGCCATCCCTTAATGATTTCAATAAAGGTGAAATATTTGAATGTGTAGGAACATGTCAAGCAAATTATAAGTTGCTGCTGAACATGCAAAAAGAGTTGAAAGATTTGAAGTTGCTGATGCAAAAAACACATAAAACAATAGGGAAATGCAGTGGCATGAAGACAATATGTTTCTTGAACATGTTCTTTTTCATCTGTGCTACTATAGTTTTAATAGTGGGTGTAGTTTTAGCTACAAAGTAGGCATTATGCAACAGATGCATGTTTTAGTACCTAAAGTATGTAATGATCAACTACTACCATGAATGTGAACTTAACAGCAATTTGCATGACTAGCTAAATATAAACATAAAATGCATCTAAGCTTTAATCAGTAGCTCACTATCCTATTCAATTTTATTATCTACTATGACTAGTAGAACATTAATATGAACATAAAATGAGCTTTAATAATGTGTATGACTTTTGCATATAAATGCAAATAACGAACCCATTCAAGTTCAATATCTAGATTAGCTGAATGCATAATCCAGCAGAAAAGTAACATTTGTAAAATTAAAGAATTGTGTGTCGATGAACACAAGAATTTAATCAATATATAATTTTATATAAGACATTGACAACTGCTACCAGCCACCAAAAAGAAATTGGAAGGGAGAGATATTTTACAGCTTTCCAAGAAACAACATGACATGAGACATTTAGAACAATATAAGTTTGCTTAGTATAAAATAAGCTTTAATCCGTTGCTCATTATCTCATTCAAGTTTATTCAACTGCAAGCTCACTTAACTCTATCTTAATATCATCAGAACATTAAAACAACAAGCAACCACATAAATTTAAATCAAAGTATAATATATAATATGAAACCACAAAGCATGCTCATATGGATAATTGGCATTCCAACAGAAACTCAATTTGAACATTCATTCTTTGGCTACAACACACCGAGTCTTTACAAGTGACAGAAGCACAACATATAAATATATATAGTTATATCTCTCATAATGACCTATTTTTGGCAGTATGAAAGTCTCTACCTTTCAGCAAAGTATAAATCAAAAGTACTCAAACCTATATATTAGGTGAGTAAGAGATTATACACCATCTATTGATGCTCTGGACACTTCAAAGGTGTTGCATCATCTAATCCCCTTAAAAAAATAGAGTAGGAGGTTATATATGTGCTCTGTCTTGTCACATACTTTTAGCTCTATGTTCTTGAATCTGCTGGATGCTTTAACTTTAGTAATCATTCTTGAGTCAAATGCCTTGTAAGCATATTGCATATTCAGTATAAAAACCATAAAATTAAGAATATTAAGTAACTTCAAATGTTTCCAAAATCATTATTACCATTATCATGGGTAGATGACTGCGTTTGGCTAGATGGATTGTCTAAATCCTGTGAGTTGGTCTTACTAATTGGTGTCTAGAAAATGAAAATTAGTGATTAGTTCATAAATCATGTGTCTGCAGTAGTTTTCATTAAGAATAATTTCAATACATTTGTTTTACCTTGCCCTTAGCCCTTTTCTTCTCATTATCACGAGTTGCCCTTAGGCAAGTCCTCTTATTATGTCCCCAATGGTCACAACGAGAACACCTTACACTTGAACTTCGCTTAAATGTTAAGGATTCACCTTCTTCTTTCCTCTTTTTAGTCTGAGGTCTGCCAGCTGATCTTATGGCTGTCGGTGGCTGCAAATTGTCGTGAAGTTCAAGTGGCCACTTTTTTTCATCTGAAATTGGTGTAAACTGATGTTTTTATGTCCCAATAAAAGCTGCATTTTTCAAATATGGATGTATAAAGTCTTCTACATGGTATCTCTTTGCATCTATGCAACAAAGGGCATGTTTGCAAGAAAGTCCACAGATTCCCCATTCACCACAGTCACAATTCTTTTTCGGTAAATCAATAATAATAATATTTGTCGCATCTTTAACTACCTCAAAAGTTTCATTATGCCTAAAAATGATAGACAATGATCTTGCTACTAGTCTTCCCTCAACAATCTTTCTTCTCACACCTGGTGAAAGCTCATCATTCTATCCAAGGGCTGCCTCATGCCTTTTGTGAATTAAGCGCATGATTTTCCTTTGTATCTCCTTAAACATCCTCACAATTGACAAACCTCTGTAGTTGTTAATCCAATTATTAAAAGATTCAGTCATGTAATTAGTACATAGTTGCATTTTGTGTGTGAGGAGAACAAATGATTTGCCCAACATGCAATGGGAATTTTCATTAGCCATTCATAACCATTGGGAGTTATATTCTTCAATTCTTGCATATGGGAATGAAAGTCAGTAGCACTAGAACTCCTACAGGCCTTACAGAAAACTTTTTTCAATAACAACCCAGGAAACTTGTTCTTGAAGTTTGCATAGATATGCTTACATCAATACCTCTTCAACGACAGAGGAAATACTCTATCTAATGCATTGAGGACACCTTTTTGCCTATCACTCATGAAGCATAAACCTTCACCACCATTATAGCCGACTTGATCATATAATTTTTCCAAAAAAATACTGTTAAGACTCATTATTCTCAGTGTCAACCACACACATAGCCAAGGAATAAATTCCATAGTTTGCATCAATGCTGACAGCGATTAGGAATACACCTTTATACGGTCCTTTTAAGTGACAGCCATCAACCCCGATGAATGGCCTATACCCTTAAAAAAATCCCCTTCTACTACTGTCAATACAGAAGAAAAACCTCTTGAATGTGGGAAATTCAGCACCGCCAATCCAATCCCTTCCAAAAGAGATAGTGGAACCAAGATTGGAATTTAACAAAGCATGCATGTACCTAAATAATTTACTGTAACTGGTCTTATGGTCTTCACCAAGTAACTCAAGTGCTTTCCTTTTGGCCCTGTACAACTTCTGATTATTGCATTCAATTCCATATCTTTGCATCAAAGTAGTAGCTATAACAGAACTCTTGATGTCAGGATTGGCCTTAAACAAATGTAGATATGTGGTTGCTATCCAATTCGAAGTTGCCTCATAATTGTCATCAACTCTAGAACAAGTGTGCTCAGGGAAGTAAGTCTTAATCTGAAATGATCTCCTATTCCAATTAGGGCTTGCATGGATTCTCCAAGTGCAATTTGGTGTAGCACACACATATGTCACCCTTGTTTTGAAATATAAGTGTGCAACCCAAGAGGGAGGTGAATTGGTTTTTAAAAATTATCTTAACAAAGCCACACAACAATCAAATCTAACGCCTTAATAAATTCAAAAGCAATAAGTTCAATAAAAGCACAATAATAAATGAGTAAGGGAGAAGAGAAACAAACACATGAATTTTTACGTGGTTCACCAATCCCCGCCTACGTCCACGCCTCCAAGCGATCCAAGCTTGATGATTTCACTATCCGAGCCTTTCCAAGACTTGAAATATTTACAATTGACTTCAAGGTGTCAATGAACCTTTACAACAAAGAAATTATCTCCTAATCTCTTCACTCAAGTGTCTCACACACTCAAACACTTACAATTAAGATGAAGAAATGAAAGTTACAACAAAACTCACTCAAAGAGTAGATATTCAAAATGAAGAACAAGAGATGATTCAATGTTTTATGATTTGCGAATTGAGAGTTCAAGATATCTCGTGTGCTTTTTGTTTATGCTTGCTAGAGAGCTTGAAAATGAATTGGATTTGAATTTATTTAATTTGAGCTAAAAAACTAGTCGTTATGCACATTTTGGTCATAACCGGCTTACCGTTTATGGAATCCGGTTAGCCGCTTTTATGTTACCATTAAGGAAAAAATTTGAATTTCAGAATATCTGACATGCCACTTTTTATATTCGGATAGCCGCTTTTAAAATTCGAATAGCCGTTTTTGAAATCCGGATAGTCGCTTGCGAAATCCGAATAGCCGTTTATGCTCTAGAAGCTTACTGCCCAAAATCCGGATTGCCACTTACCATATCCGATTAGTCGCTTGCTACAGTAACTGCTACAGTGATATATTTTTTAAATTTATAGCTTGACCCTAAAACTTTATAAAATTATATTATGACCTAAAATGTTATGAAAGCTTTCAAATAGGTCCAATTTTAGAATTTCTAAATAATACTTTGTGAATCCCAAAACTTTCTGAAATTATGATTTCACTCAAACTATGTGAAATTATAGAATGACCCAAAATATTTAAATAATTTCAAATAGGTCCAAATCTAAAATTTTAAAACAATATCAAAGGTTTTAAAATACTTTCATTTTAGTCCAAAATACTTTAATTCCATAACATCATTTTCTTATTATAAAAGCACAATTCATTAATCTTTGTTTAATCAACACATGTGGTTTGTTATCATCAAAATCAATATCTATAGTCATATAGGCTAACAGTTTTTTTATTCTTTAACTTTTTCAGTCTGAATCCATTTGTAATTGCAAAGACCTTCAACACTTTTCTGAACTCCCACACATTGATAAACAATTGTCCAGGCTTTAACAATATCTCATCACCAACAGAATTAAACTCAAAGTCACATGCATTTTTTTTTTTCATATTTAATGCAAGTTTGTTCTTGGACAACATCATCATCTGATTCACCTCTACTGTCATCTCCAGATTCATAGTCATCAAGATCATTACCATGTGGATCAGTCTCATAATCATCTTTATAATCATCTGGATTAGAACCAACCAGATTAGAATCATGTGGATCAGTCTCATAATCATCTTCAAATTCATCTACAGATGCATCATAACAATTATACAACTCTTTATTTCCACTTTCCACATCATTATTCAATTGCTGAGTGCACTTTTATACTGAACTTTCAACCCTATTCATATCTGAAAGCACTTTTTCAGGAGTCACTGCAAACCTAGCCCAATTGTACCCCTTTACTCTAGGTTGTTCAAATGTCTCTAACAAGTCTTTATCAGTCAAAATTGTTTGCTGCTCAGACTGCCATGGAAATATCACTTGAACCTTTATCCTATTTGCATTCCTAATAGGATGACCTCAACAAGCATCCCTAATATCAACCCATAGTTTGTGCAAGCTATACTGCTCTGGAATAGCTAAACCAACATAAAAAATTTTACCATCTATCATTGCCTCAATGTCAAAGTATAGCAAGTTGCGTAAACAATGACAAAAATAACTAGCCTTTACAAAAATATATGGATAATAGTAGTTTATAGAATGCTAAGCGCTGATATTGCATAACTGATGAGTGAATTAATGCTATTATTAGTAGTATTTGGGCATATTGGCTATATACAAATGTGTAAATCTCAGTAACTTTGCTTATGCTACAAGGTTAAATTCCTAAAATCTAACAAGAATATAAAAAATGCAATAAGCAATCCTTTCAATTTTGCCAATCACAGCAAGTTCCTGAAACTAGCATACTATTTCTAAAGGGATCAAAGAACATACCTTGACTAGTCGCAAGTATTACATTCTAGCCTTGTGAAGCTCTTTGTACCAGCCATAGGAAACACATATTTTGATTATGTACTCATAAAAATTTATTCAAATAATCATTATTTCTTACCGTTCGAAAGAACAAGCAGAAAGAAAACCTCCCAACAGTGTACCCAAAATATCTACTCTATGCTTGCTAGAAGAAAGGATGGAATAATATCTTTGAGTTCCAGCCCAACCCTTGCCATTTTTAATTTTACCTTCTCTCATGACAAAGCCCAAACCTCTTATATTTCTTTGAAACAACCGATGTTTAGGTTTTAAAGAACATTTTAAGATTCTTTGAATCAGTGCAAAAAATCTTAACAAATATGCAAACACATACAATTTTCTATCATATACTCAACTAGAATATCATATCGAATTTTAAGTCAATGTCAACATAACAAAGTCTAGAGTTACCTTTCAAAGAACATTTGCATCTATTGGATTCAAAATTGGGCTCGATCACAAAGTCCTCAAGTAATTAGGATTGCATTGGAAAGTGAAGAACCAAGGTAAACAAGCGGATACACTAAAGATGAACAACATTTTTAAATTCATGAATGCCCATACTGATTGAAACAAACGAAAGCATATGATATATTGTAATCACTTTTTATGTATTGGATTTCTATACCAATTTATCTATTCACATAATACCAACACAAGTCTTCTACATTAGCACAGGCACTATACAAATAAGAACTAGACTCGTAAGAGAAAAGCCCACTAGTCAACTAAACTAGCAGCCTATTGAATAGAATATAAGAATAAATTAAACCAAAATTAAGCTTAAAGATTTTATGGAAATACACACCTAGTGCGTTCTTCATTGATTGACTGCTCAGATGCCGGTTGTGGTTGGAATTTAGTTCTTGACATGCTTAATGTCAGAGAATTTTTCTCACTGTATCTTTAAGTCCATATAAGTTGAACTAGTGGGTATCATATGGGAATGAAAGTCAACCCATGAGAAGAAGTAGAGATGGGTCGCCATCCCTTTGGTTTTCATTGTATTCCATGCTTTGTCACTGTGCATTATTTATGTACAATGCTTTCGTTCAGCAGTCATTGTGCAGGATGCAAGTGTTTAGTTTAATCAGTTTACTGTTTCTTAACCATTTAAAAATATTAAATTTTTATAATTACGTTATCACCCTTGACTACCAAACGGCTCCCTAACGCTTATATACATTCAGGGGTGCTATATGTCAATATGTTCATACATTCTCTCTAAGTGTAACATAGGTAAACCTTATGGGAGGTATCCGAAAATTACCCTTTATTAAAATAGGTCCTCGTGTGTCATGTTACGATGTTAGTCTTTTTTATGGGGGGGGGGGGTTAAAATTGTTGATGGCAAAGGCCAAAGAGCCATTTTTCACTGAATTTAGGAAATGATAATAGATTGACAACTAAAATTTACGAGAAGTAAAATTATCATATGTAATGTAAATAAAAATTACTTACATTTTCGGATTTATGTTGTTAAAAAATAATATAAATGAAGGAATATGCAAATTGACTGCAGAGTGGTAGAACTGACATGGGGTTTCAATTATGGAATATGTTACATTATTAAAACATCAATGTTACATTTAAACAGAAAAATAAAAAATATATATATGCAATTGTCTTTATTGTGCAATAAATCTGAAGTTGTAAAGGTCATTTCAAGCTCAATGCCACCATTTGATCGGATGTTTTACAAAAGATGGTCCAGAACTGGAAATCAAGGACAATTTTATTGCCAAGAATGGTTGATTACTATCAATTGCAGGATGTCAAATCAAGGACAATTTCATAGGTTGAATATATTTATGAGTCCATAAGCCGATCCATGAACAATTTATAGACAGCCGGAGCATCAACCGTGACTGCAACCTTAACCCAAGGTTTATCAGACCATTCAGTGATTTCAGCAAACCTGGTTTAAAGAGATGAGTCAGTGGGAGCTCAATGAAGATGTTATGACAAACAACAGAGAGTTCAAAGAAGCCTATGTTCAGAACCTGTAATGTAAGAGACGCGTGTTACTTATCTTACTTTTCCAGACACATACAAAAGTATTTGATTTTGTGAAATAAGTTCTCGGCTAATTACGGCCTTAAACCATCATTTACACACACAATTTATCAAATTCATTTTTCCTTCGTCTGTTAAGTTCTTGAATAAAGTTAGCACCAATTTGGTTTTGTAGCAGTCAAGTCCCTTGGCTTCAATCAACATATATTTGGTATCTACAAATCACATCAACCGACCACAATAATCAAAGTTGCTGATATGAAAAATCCTACCTCTTTTGTTTGTTGTATAATAATGTGAGTCCCCTTGTAATGCCACTAGTCTGGACTCTAATGACGGCCTCCATGTAAGTGAATAGCGAAGGATTAACAGCTATAAGAAGAGCTGTTGGATCATGAAGGTAAACGCCTATATGAAGAATTGAATTATTATTAGCAGGAGTATGGTCGTTCTTCAGACTTTCAAGGGTATATCAACCCACTTTCATCAAATGAACAAACCTTTTGTATTGTATGCATCATGATGATAAGAGAAGTAGACCTCTAAGATTTTGCATAAATACTGCGCATGTTTTCCATTTGAACAAACCAACTTGTCTCTATCAGCATCTAAAAGGTAAGAAAAAAGATAAAAAAATCAAATGAAATAAGCAAATAAATGGACTAACATCTAGTTACAAGCTTACAATAACAATAGTCAAGAATATTATGCTCATCCAAGTTTATGCACAGATAATTGCTTAAATGAAAAAAAATGGATATGCTTTCAATGTTTAGAATTAACTCTACAGAAACGGAAAGGCGTCAAAAAAGAATTCAGTAACTCCAAATAGGCTTGGAAAGAATGTGGAGGTAATTAATGCAATCATAAGAACTTATAATTGTTTGACAAGGAAAAAGAAAAATGGGGAAAAAAAAAAGGTGGAGGAAATTTATTATAGACACCAGTATGCAAGGTTATCAAAATTCAGAGACACAATTTGGTGGGATGCAAGTGCAACTTAAGGTAACTTAAAAAAGTAGAAAAGCTGCTACTGTGTTGGAGATACAACATTGTTAAGTATTTAGCCTGGACAACAGAATTCATACTACTTTAGTAAAAGCATCAGGACATTGATTAGCACATGACATCATTACACATTGATGTTGTTTCCATTTAAATGAATAACAAGTGACACAAGATTTTCTGACAAATACCTGTCATAACAACTTGATGCGTAACATTAATACCCACAGCCACAACATCTGCTCCACATGTGAATACAATATCTGCAGCATCTGGATCACCAAAAATCTGCTCATTCCAATCACGGATCAGAAAGATATATATATATAGAGAGAGAGAGAGAACAATTGCAAAACTACTGATTATAAAAAATGGATGAACCTCAGGCAAGTTAAACATCACTGACACAATCAAATGTGACGAGTCACAACTAAGTAGGCCGGAAAGAGTACTGAGTGCAGTAGAAGCATACAATATATTACATCATTAGCTGTTTATGACTTGAATAGTCAAAACACTTGGCAACTGAAGAATTAGATTTGAGGAATTTACATTGGCCTCTGCTGCTGGGTTAACATTCCCATTTACTGCAAAAGCACCACCAAGAATAACTATCTGCCCAATGTTTTTAACAAATGCAGGATCTTGTTGAATAGCCTGTATAAATAGATGGTTGGTTAAGAAGTAATATAGATTGTACTTGCAACAAAAACAAATGTTCAATGAATGAAAATCTGACCAATGCAATATTTGTTAGTGGCCCCAATGCAACCACAGTAATTTTCCCAGGGTAAAGATTTGCTTGCTCAACAATAAAATCAGCTGCTGACTGTGCAATTGGCTTCCCTTTTGGTGGATGGAAATTCTGGTTGCCAAGTCCGTCAGCACCATGGACAAAATCAGCAATGCGAAGTTTTGTACCTTGCTTCACATGAAAGAACAAGTCAAAACATTGACAACCTCAATACCCAACAAAACATCAGTTAAGGTTTGCTGAGTAATAATTGTGATACACGTTCAAGATCTCAAGCTAAAATTTTGTCAGGTAAAGTATAACAATGTCATCCACATGACTCCAACTTCTCTGTTATACATTCCTATAGACTAATATTTTTGCCTTAATAATAATTCACTAGAAAATCGGACACATACATTAACCTTCATTCATTGAGTAAATAATTGATAGAAACATCCCATAATTTCAGGTATTATCAGCTCATGCAAGTAGATGAAAATTTGTGAAACAAAAAAGAGGGAAGCACATACGGTGATGGTGACATGGGATCCTTCAGCCACCGGGATATCAGTCCTCCCTGCAATCTCCAACTAATCCACAAAACACAGCACCCCCAATCAATCAAAACTATCAAAAATATCTAAATCTGAGCCATATCAAATCAACCCATTTGCACAAACATTCACAAACCAATAAAAAACCACAGAAACAAAGAGTGAAAATCTTGTCTTAGTTACCAAATGCAAGGCGTTCCTGGTGGCAAGAGTTGTATAAACGTTGCCATAAATTGTAGTAAGTCCAATAACCTCCACTTCAGGTGACCTCAAGGCCAGAAGTATAGCCATGGCATCATCTGCAACGACATGAAATCCAAATCTATTGCTTCAATTGTGAAAATAAAAAATACCCAGATCTTAAAAACAAATAATTTGATGATACAGTTGATGTAAAAAAGACTTACCAACACCAGGGTCAGTGTCAATGATGATCTTCTTCGGTTCTGTTGCCATTATTTTCTTTCTTTTCTTTTGGATTCGACTCAAATGATCTTGCTTTCAGTTATAGGATATGAGAAAGTTTTGTACAGGCAATTTGTTGGCAGTTAAAGCTGTGACGTTGACAAGAATTTTTAGTTTTTGTTAGGAATTTATTAAGTGTACAAGCTTTTACTTGCAGTCCTTGTCCAGATTTTGGGCTTGTTTGGAATATTCATGAATCAACGTGGGCACGGTTTGAAATTTTCACTTTAAAAAGGAGCTTTTATATTTATAGTATATTCGATGAATCGATATCCGTTCAATGAGAATATTTTCATATGAACCCTTACTATTTTACTTAATATGATTAAGAGTTACAATGGGGCATGTAGTGTTAGGCATTAAGGTATATTTGGAATTGAGGTAACGTAAATTTTAAGTTATAGCTGTTATAGAAAAAAATATAATTATTAAATAAAAATTAATAATATATAGTAAATATAAATTTTAAATAATAATTTTAATAAAATTATTAAAGATATAATATATTTTTTATTATAAATATAATTTATAAAGTATAACAGTTAATGTTTATCAAACACTTTAGTGTTGTAATTTTTAAGCTTAAAATCAATATCAAATGCACCGTAAATAGTTGATGAAATCTCATAAATATTAAGTAATTAATTTAATGCCAATAATAACTTGCTATAATTTAAAGCTCTATATGCGGCCACTTGTCTGCGCCGCAAAAAATTTATCAATTTATCACTCACATGATTAGGAAGCAAACTATAGATCCACCTCAAAAAAAAAAAAAGATTAATTATTAAAACAAATCATGTGACACAAACATATTTTAAAATAAAAAAATAGTAAGATACGGGCAAAATTTAAATTAATGATTTATCTTTTACAGGTTGTAAATTTAGATTATTAATTAAATAAAGACGATTGAAAACTATTCGGCCTCAGGGGATATGACATAAATAATAATATTACAGGGGTCCTTGCTAATGATCTACTGGGACCATTTGATTATGAAGCGAAAAGATTTTGGCAGATATCGTGTCACTATGTTGAAAATAGTCAAATTTAATTCGATCTTATCCTTTATGGGTCCATATGCTGCGGTATGAATACAAATAAAGCAAAAACGATTTGCATGATGTTGATTGCCGCCGCCCCCATCACCAAGTTGATTGGAAAACAAACGGACAAAAAGTCGTCTGCCGGTTAAAGATGCGAACGGCATGTCTTTTGAGCATAACACGATTAATAACGCGTCATCCACTGTTGTTTAGAAGCTGTCAACATATAATTTATCAATAAGTGGATAATTATGTATAGGACACTTAAAAGTTACGAATCAATCTGGTAAAAAATCACAGGTAGAAGGTGAAGGGATGTCAAAAACCTTCTTCTAAATAAACTGTGGCCAGCTTTAAGATTGCTTGAATTTGTTTGAAATATCTAGTTGCAAATTACGGGGTTCATAATTATGTTTGTTGTTCGGTTAGGTAAAGCAGGCGAACGACACATCGTCTTTAGGTTATCGATACGAATGGCACATCGTTTGATGGTAAAATCATTCCGCGGATGCGTCGGCGCATGCAGTTTACGGCTTTACGCTTCTCAGCTCCGGAAATTCTTACGGATGACATGCTGTCTGATACTTAAATAAAGAAACGGCAAGTCGGTTTTTGATAAAACAATAAACGACCCATGATCCTCTGTACGTGCGGGCCCATACACTTTACACTTGTCAGTTCTGAAAATTTGTCGTCTTTTTGTTTGGTGGGTGGACATCACGTTGTTTACTGAAAGGATTCACCACTGGCACTGAATGATGCGTCGAGTCATACTGTATAAGCTTGTCGGTTATGATAAATTTAAATACAATTTACAATAATTAAGTTATTAATTATTTATTTAATAGATTAAATTATATTAAATCTGAGTTTTTTTATATTTTTCTTTATAATTAATATTGTAAGTACAACACTAAAGGGCAAAATTATCCAAATAAAAACTAAGTAATTTCCTTTTCAACTTTCCTTATAGAATTCTATAGAAAAATAAACATTATATTTAAAATTCACTCTGCTATAACTCTTTTAGTTAACCATATAAATTAATTTTTTGAATACTTTTGAAGTAATAGTAATAGTAATAATAATAATAATATTATTATTATTAATAATTAGGTTTTCAATCTTGAAGGATTATTGGTTCATCAATCCCATTGAAGTATCTAGACATGGACTTTTGGTTGTCAATGAAAGAAATTTAAATTTCTGTCCCAATTTTATATATTTTAAATAATGTGGTAGAGAACTAGAGATGTCAATTTACATGTTGGAAATGTTCCCAAACTTTGTTGATGTATTTATGGACGGAACTAGGGGTGTTCAAAATCTAATCAAATCCTCTTAATCTATCTTATCTATAGAAATCTGATCCGTAAAAATCTGATCTATAGATTAGTGGATTAAATTAGATTAAAAATTTCAAAATTCATAGTCGATGGATTAGATATGTATTACTTCTGCAAATTCGTGAATCTGTAAAAAAAAAGAAGTATTTATTTAATTGAAAAATAAAACTTGTAAATGTGGCAATAATACTTAGTGCCTGTTTGGTATGGCTTATTTAAGAGTCATAAGTGCTTATTTAATCGTATAAACACTTTTAAAAATTTTTTATGGTGTTTGGTTATTTTTTTAATAGAGTTTTTTTAGTTTAAATAAGCTAATTTACCTCTACTAGTAAAAGCCCAAAATTTGAGCTTTTGGGAGTAGAGGCTATAGAGCTTTTCTAAAAATATATAATATAAAAAATATCACATAGTTTAATGGTTCAAAAGTGCTTTTTTTATTGACTACCAAACACCCAATGACTTTTTGTCCAAAAGCTCTATTGGTATAAGCTCTACTGCTATAAGCTCTACTGTTATAAGCTCTATTTAATAAGCTGTACCAAACGGAGCCTTACTAATAAAATAAATAAGCTAAATAAAGTTAAAGTAACATCATTTTATACCATATTTGATAATAATATAAAATAAAAAATAATTATATAAACAAATATAGCTTCCTAAATAGTTAATTTTCATGTATTGATATAAATAAATGAGATTTTTCCTTTTTGGTGTGCTATATTTTGAAATTTAGAATATATTTTCTAACTTTATTTAAACAAGTAATTTATTTAAATCTTATTCAATTTTGAATTTGATGGATAGTTAAATTATTTTTATATTAAATTTTTATTTAATTTGTTTGTGAATTAGAAAATTAAAAATTTTTAATTCGCAAATCAATTCGTAAAAATGGTGGATTGGATCAAGTCCGCATCTAATTATTGATTGGATTTTAATTGAATTTCACCATTTTGTGGATTGGATTAGATTAGATTGAAAATTTATAATCCGCAAAATCTTATCCGTGAACACTCCTAGACGGAACTGTCATGTCCGAAATAAAGTATTTAATTGGCTCGTTTTTAAGCTGTTGTCCCCAACCAAAGACCCTTGAGTTGGAGTGCTGCAATGAAGTTAGTTCTTTAGGGGCTATGTTTATTTTTGTAAACTTTTCAAGTCATTTATCTTATTAGTTTTCTATATTTCAGGTATCTATGAAATTCGGACGTCGTGAATTGCCCAAATTAATCCACTTGTAACTTTTAGTCACTGATTCTAGTCACAAAATCTAATCGTGAAAGCCTGCTTGTGCTTGGTTTTGACTTTCACAGTGGAGGCATGTCCTCTTTTGCAAAAGCTTGTACCTCAGGTAAATGTTTTAATTCATTACTTATTGGTTGCAAAGTTTGGGATAGATGACATGGTTATTATTTTAGATTTTTGGGCATTGTCCTTTATAAATATATGGCATTTGGATGGAATATGGTGACTAGCCTTCTTCTGTGAATATTTGTACTTCAACACCAAAATATTTGACATTTTGACCATATTTGTCATGATATCATCTAAACATTGTTCAAAATTACGGTGTCAATGAACATAGGTACAAGAAGATCGTATCTTCTAAAATTCAATGCCCTTAAAAAATTATTCCCACAGACTTTCATATGATGATGATCTTCACTCTCCCCTGACATATTATAACACAATTATGAAGATTATAACCCATGATCCATAGAAGTTTCAACTTATTTTAGGAGCTTTAGAGTGTATTTGGAAGTAAGGTGCTGTAATTTTTAAGCTACAGTTGTTATGGAGTAAAAACTATAGTTGTGGGGTAAAATTGAGGACAAAAAACTGTTGAACTACCAAAATCCAATTGCAAGGTGTTATCAAACACTAAAGTCCAACTGCCACACATCACTCCCAAACACACCATTAATGTGGGTGCAACTATACTAATCAAATTGCAATAGAGTGCGACCAATTACTATAAATTTTACGAGCCTAGCTGAGATTTCGAGGTGTAATTGTAATCTTGAATATATTTCCATTTTTTTTAAATTGATATGGTGATTCATGCAGCCAAAATTTTCATTTGTAGCAGCTTTAATGATATTCTATATCTTCTTAGTCAAAGAATATGCTTTTGTGTTTTACTCTATTAGGGATTTATTGTGACTAGAGTAGGTTGAAGAAGCGTACGAAAGAAAGTATCCTTGGATAATTTCATCATTTTTCTTGGTGCTAAAACAAGAATGAATGCTCATCGCTCAGCTTTTTTGTTTCATTGCGGTTGTTTATACAGACGATCTTTTCTCACGACATAATCAGATTCGTTACATGCTATGCAGGGAATATGCCTCTCTGCTTTAATTTTAGTATTAGTTTATTTTAGTGCCTACCAAAACTAGATGAAGCGTGCAAGATCGAGTTGCATTGGGTGTTTAAATCGTTTTGTACGTGCGATTACTTTCTTCGAAGCCAATTAATTTCAAAATTCATACTGTTAGCTGCAGATGTTTCGGAGCTTCACATATTCTGTTACGTAATAACATGTTTTTATCAAGATTTGGAATAAAGGATATCAGATTTCTAGGCACTCTCATCAACACCCGAAGCCAGTGGAATTACGTGGGTTTCTTGCGCGTAAAGTTGATCCTGAGCTTGCATCTTTCATATTTGAAAATGCAATTATGCTTGATTAAAAATGATCATTGAACCTTCCAAATCTAATCTATAAAGCCCCAGAAGCACTTAGAGACAGCACCAATACCCAGAGGAGTTGAACTTGTAAATTTATTACCTCTCATCTTTACACAAGGAGTAATGGTGACGGTTGCTTCTTCTCGTTTTGAATACCGTTCTAGATGGTCATTGATATTCAGTTTAACAAGATTTCTACATTTAGCTTTCGAATAAGACCCCGAAAATTGTACTATCAGATTTTTGACATGATTCGTCAAAAGTTTGCAATGAGTCTAAAACTGATATAATAACAATATTTTTCTGGGTATAATTATTGTAACCTACAATCAAGTTTAAAAGCAATGGCGTTAGGTCAGTGAGTAAATTTTACTTGGCTGTAAATTACATTAAATGCATAATAATCCTGTAGCTTGTGTCACTTCTTAAAACATCATCAATATCTATTTTATTAATTTCGTTTCGAATCTTGTTGTATCGGATCTCGTCCGAGAAAGGGCAAGCAATTGGAAGACGAACACACACAAGGCCAAGGATTTTACGACACCCATCGATTCGGCTTCTGATTACAAAATCGATTTCAGTTCTTCATATCAGATGTAAATATAATTGATGCCTCACCTCCCCCCGACCACTATTTTATGGCTTCTTTTCCAGTACCAGTTATCATCAAAGCAAGCAAACGAAAAACAAATGAGAGGGCTTCTTCATATTATTTTCAACTAATTAAATATACATGATATTAAAAAAAAATCAACTGACAATTAAAAAATAAAATAAAAATTCAAGAGCTTGGGTTTGTTATTTATTCCTTCAATGACAAAAATTGTCTTTTATGTTCCAGGGACAAAATTGATTTTTAACTCATATTTCATTAAATATTAATTTATTTTTAATGAAATAATGGTAAAGTGCTAACAGCGTAAACATTTAGTAATAAAATACAGTTTTTATCAAACTATGATACTGACTTAATGTGACAGAGAAACTTAAGTGAAAAAATGATAATATCTCTTAAGATTAATTCATTTTTAATGCAATACATTATTGTCCATTCCAATCTATTCAATTTTATATCATCAAATGCAATGCACCAAAAATGCCCTTGAGTGTTATTTTTTTTTCCTTTTTTAATCATGTTTCTAAAAGGTAAGCAAAAGGGTAAAAGTTAAATCAATTTTTTTAGTCCTTTATTGATTATCTCCCATAATTTGTACGCCAATGACAATATAAAGAAAATTGTTTGAAAATCACTTGATTAAGTTTACACATGTTCTTTCCCTTAAGTGTTAAGTTAGATATATATTTTAAGTTTCAATATTACAAGTAGACTACAATCGTTTCGTTGTAGTTAGTAACCTTCAAATATATCAAATTGTAGTTAAGGAATTTAAGTTAATATTTGAAAAAAAAATTAAAAAAGAGATGAGGATATAGATGCTATTATCCCAATTGGCTTGCAATCCATCACTGAACCGAACCAACAATAATGCGGAGCAAACCCCACTGAACCGAATGGTTCGAATCAGCCAAAAGAGCAACAATTACCGTAGAGTCAAAATCCGCTGAAAGCTTTTGCACGCAGAGCAAATGACTAAGAGAGCCCGGCTGACACCTGCAGATACCCCAGAAAAGGTATCATTTTTCCGTTATTTTGTAAATATTTATTATGGGTTACTCTTAATTCTGTTGCTGATTTTCTTTTCTCCCTCTTTTTTTTTTTTTTTAATTCATGTGTTTGAATGAAAATTGTGGACTTTGGTATTAAACAGAAGGAAAATATGGAGGATTGGTTCAGTAAATTCCCAGATGATATTCTTGTTAATATTATATCTCGTTTAACACTTAAAGAAGCTGCAAGGACTAGCGTCCTTTCAAGTAGATGGAAATACTTGTGGAATTTTACCACTGCTCTCGACTTTGCTGGAATAGGAAAGGATATAATATTCCCAAGTAAAGAAGAAAAAAGTGCGTACGTTTGCTGGGTGAATAAAATTTTGAGCTTGCATAAAGGTTCAAATATAAATAAGTTTTGAATACGTTGTACTCTGGATAATTCACACGGAAGGGACATCACCAATTGGATTTACGCAGCAACAGCAAAGAAAGTTCAAAACTTTGAGTTAGATTTTTGGCCACCATCTCATATTAATGATTATGCATTTCCGCTAGAGCGGTACAACTTCCTTAAAAGAGGGCATGGTTTGTCTGGCATTAAGTCACTAAGATCCCTCTGCCTTAGTGCTCTGAAAGTCAGTGGAGAAGTGCTTGAGTTTTTTATACACAGTTGTCCACATTTGGAACACTTATACGTGGCCAATTCTTCAGAGTTATTAAGCTTGAAGGTTGTTGGTTCATCAATCCCATTGAAGTTCCTAGACATTCACTATTGCTACTCAATGAAAGAAATTGACATTTCTGCCTCAAGTCTTGTATCTTTTAGATACAGTGGAAAAGATATCAAGCTACATGTTGGGAATGTTCCCCAACTTGTTGATGTAGTCATCCATGGGGCTCCCCTCTTTCAAATAAGGTATTTTATTGGCTCGGTTGTATGCTGTTTTCCCCAGCTGAAGACCCTTGATTTGGAGTGTTGCAATGAGGTTAGTACAGTAGTACTGTGGTGGTTATGCATGTTTTTAGAAACTTTTCAAGTCAGTTGTCTTAGTTTTTCTATTTTTTCAGGTATTCATGGAATTCGGACATTGGGAATTACCCAAACTGTTGCATTTAAAACTTACCATTACAGAACCTAATTGTGAAAGCCTGCTTGGCCTGTCTTTCGTATTGAAGGCGTGTCCTTTTCTGCAAAAGCTTGTAATTAAGGTAAATTTTTCACACTCTACTTATTGGTAGAGAAGCTTGGGATAGATGTGATGGTTACTGTTGTAGCTTGCTGAACGTTTCAAATGTATGGGCATAGTCCCTCTTTTTTTCCCCCATTTATTAAGCATTTTAAATTCAGCTAGTAAGTAACCTTCTTCTTATAATAGTTTGCACTTCAACATGCGAACGCTTGGCCTTGTGACTATATTGTTCGAAATTACAATGTCATCTAGCATAACAGAAAAAGATCACATTTGTTCACAGTCCCTGCTTTTATCTTTAGTCTCTTTCAAGAGATTACCACTCGGACATGAAGATTGTAAATTAATCTCTTTGAATAGGGTGGTTTGGTTGGGCATCCATTATAAATCTCAACAGAATTTTGATTTTATAGTTTTGGATTTTTTCAATCGGTTTTGCATGATCCTGTGGACAACTGGTCTACAATACTTGCAACTCTTTTTTCTTGCATAAAGAAATCTTAATCTCGTATCATTTTGCACTTCAATACTTGAATGTCTGGTATGGTGACCATGTTTGTCATGATATCATCTAAATATTGTTTAAGATTACACAGATATTATTGAATAAGAAGATCACATCTGTGTGAATGCCCTTAAATGAGATTTCTGCTCTTCCACTTGATAAATATTTTCATTCTCTCTCTGCTGGCAGAAACTTGAATATTATAATAATGCAGGTGTTGAAAACTTCAACTTTTAGAGTTTTAATCATGGAGCAACTGTAGTAAATTCCAATACATTCCAAGTATGGACAGGTTTTGTATAGCTTTGCGAGTCTGGCAGAGATTTTTGAGGTCTATTGGTCTAATGATGATGCAGAATAAATTTTTCAGATTTTGTTTCTGTAATGGTCAATTATGTTTTTTTCACTTGTGTGGTCTTTGACCTTATTCTATATCTTTCCAGCTAAAGCATATGTTTTTTATTTTACCCTCTCAATAATATATTGTGGACCAGAGTATTAGGCAGAAGTAGCCTGAAGATGAAAGTAAGCTGTGAATACAGCATTTAGTTACGAGCTAAAACAAGAACGACTGCTCAACTTTTTGTTTCATATTGGTTGTTTGTGTGGCGATCTTTTCATATGTGGCATATATTATGATCATATTTCATATGTGCTTATTTTTTTCAATCAGCTAGGTTGTATATTGCATGTAAAATCAGTCAAAGTGTGCAGGACAGTGTTGCTCAGTATATTTAATGGTTCGGAGTCATAACTCTCTTTGTTAATTGTAGGCAAATTTTGGGGTTTTACAAATTCAGTTATCTGTTTTCTCTAACAAGAACTACGCAGTTAAACATGAAATAGTCTTCTTTCATTGCAGATATGGAATAATAACCGGACAATAGGGGAAAAAAGACATCAGATTCCTGTGCACTTTCATCAACACCTCAAGGTGGTGGAATTACACGAGTTTCGCTGGCTTCAAATTGATCCTGAAATTGCATTTTTTATCTTCAGAAATGCAAAAGTGCTTGAGAAGATGATCATTAAACCTTCCAGTTCTCGGAGGAAAAGGGCACTTAAACATTGTGCCAACATGCTAAAAGATAAGTTACCTCAAGGCGTTGATCTTGTGGTCGGTTCGTTGTGATTTACTGGCTCCAGTCTTTGTTATTATGAAAATAAAGACATTACCAGCATTGCCTCTGTACATTATGTATTGTACTAATAATGCGCTATAGATTTATTTTGATATATTAACTATTATAATGCAATTGATAGCCCCCGAGCAAGCCAAACATGGGATATTTTTATACTTGTCCTCAATATTTAGTTTAATATGAGTGCTACCCCAAACATTGGATATTTTCAAATTTTACTCAAAACACTTTACTGTCAAGTTTTCTTCAGAAGCTCACTGATAGACTAAATTCATATAACAATAACATAAGCATGTGAAAATGAGATCTATTTTTATTTTTTGAGTAAAAAATTTGCTGAAATTTTTACGCATAAAATTATTTCTCATAGGGTAGCTGTTAATACAAATAAAAAAAAAATATATTATAGTCATTTTTTTTGTGTATATAGAGTTAAACATAATAAAATAAGAAATATGCAAGAAGTATAGAAATATCCATCCGGAGGAAATTATGGAAGCTGGAATTTATTTTGGTCATATAATAATAGCATAGCCATTCGGAATTTATTTTGGTCAGATAATAATAGCATAGCCATTCCATGTAAAAACAAGAGCTATTTCTATTTTATTATGAATTAATCTTGTTCCGAATTTTAAATTAAGACCCATAACAGATTGAATTCATGTAAGAGAAGTCTTCTTGAAGTAGAGCTAGCAAAATAGATCATAGGATCGTGCTCATGTTGTGTCAAATTTAAGTAGACCCAAACACGATTCATTTAATAATTGTGTCAAAATATTGAGATCCAAAACTGACATGGAAAATAAACTGGTTACCCAATAATTTTTTTAATATTTATATATTTAACAAATGTTACACACACATCCTAAACTATTACACATTTACACTATTTAAAGTTTAAGTTATAATATGTAAATAATATTATGTATCGATATGATAACATAGACATATGTATTAATATTTTATATATCTATACTATTAAAATTCTAAATTTATATACAATTTTATAAATAGAACACTGTGTATATGTTTGTCTTCCAAAAAAAATAAAAAAGAGTGAACTATGTCTAATACTTGAATTTTAATAATAAGAACTTAAAAATTAATTTAAAATAGAAAATATAATCTTGTTGTTATTCGAATAAATATATCAAAAACTTTAACCTTAACCCAATGCGAATAAAAATCGAGTCAATCCGAACCCAACCTATTTAATAATCGTGTCATCCCTAATATTGATAAATTGATGAAGTATGTTCTCATCTCATCTTCGAGATTGATAGTTTGAGATTAATTTCAACTATTATATGCCGACATGGGAATGAGCTTTAAGGTACGATTTATAGAATAGGTAGATTTGTCAATATTTTTATTGTGCTTTCTAATGTAATATTAAAACAAAAGGTTACATATTTAAATTTAAATATCAAAAGGATAATGTTATCAATTCAAAAGAAGTTAATGGCCTTTTTTTTTTTTTTTAACGCACAATGGGCGAATTATGTCCTTACTTGCAAAAAGAAAAAAAATTAAAACTTTGAGTACATAGATGTTATTACCCTAATTTACAGTATATAAGTTAAGTAGCAGTCCTCAGAACCGAGCCAACTTAAAAGCCACGGTTACAGCAAAATCGAATTCCGTTGAAGCGTTTACATGCCGAGTTGATGACGAAGAAAGCGCGCCATATCTCTGAAGATGCTCCAGAGAAGGTAATTTTTTTTTCCCTTAATTTTATAATGTCGTTGTGGGTTATTGTTGCTGGTTTTTTTTTTTTTAATTTTAATTTTAATTTTTTGTTTTCGGGGTTTGAAACAATGAGATTGAATGGGTTTCATTTATTTCTGATATTAAGCAGAAGGAAAATTTGGAGGATTGGTTTAGTCGATTCCCAGATGATATTCTCATCCATATTATATCTGGCTTGACTCTTAAGGAAGCTGCGAGGACTAGTGTCCTTTCAAGCAGATGGAAATATTTGTGGACTTTTACTACTTCTCTTGACTTTGATAAAAAAGTAAAATATATGTCATTCCCACCAGATTATAAACAGTCTAAGTACATTAGCTGGGTTAATAAAGTTTTGGAATTGCACAGGGGTTCACGTATCAATCAGTTTCGAATATGTTTTCGTCTCGATGCTAAACATAAATGTAATATTACTAATTGGGTCAACACAGCAATAGCAAAAAATGTTCGGAACTTTGAGTTGGATTTGTCGCCAGGAACATATGACAACTATTATGAAATTCCACAAGAGTGTTATAAGAATCTTCAAAGCGGTTGTGGTTTATCTGGTATTAAGTCTCTAAGATCCCTCACCCTTTGTGCTGTAAATGTCACCGGAGAAGTTGTTGAGTTTTTTATTCATAATTGTCCACTCTTGGAAAACTTACGCATCACCCAAAGTCCGGACCTATTAAGCCTGAAGGTTGTTGGTTCATCAATCCCATTGAAGTGCCTCGACATTCAGTTTTGCTACTCGATTAAGGAAATTGAAATTTCTGCTCCGAATCTGTTATCTTTTAAATATATTGGACAAGATATCAATTTACATGTTGGGAGTCTTCCTCAACTTGTTGATGTAGTGTTCCATGTGACACCCGTGGTTCAAAAAATGCACTGTATTGGATCGATTGTAAGTTATTTACCTCAATTGAAGACCCTTGAGTTGGACGGCTGCAATGAGGTCAGTATTTAGTGGGTATGTTTGTTTCTACTTACTTTTTAAGTCCGTTCTCTTATGTTCGTTCTATTTTTCAGGTATTCGCGCAATTCTCACAGCGTGAATTTCCCAAACTAATGAACTTAAACATAAGTTTTACAGCAGCTAATCAGGAAACACTACTTGGCTTGTCATTCATAATGAAGGCATGTCCCTTTCTGGAAAAGCTTGTGCTTCAGGTAAATATTTTAGTAGATTACATACAAGTTGAGAAGTTTGAGATTGTCATTATACTAGTTGAAGCTTGTTGATATTATAAATGTATGAGCATCCTCATATTTTTCCTTTTCCTGTACTAAGCATGTGGAAAGCATCTGGTTAGTAACCTTACTCATAATACTTTGAGGGGCTTTCAGGATTATAGATCGGCTGGTTTAGATTTTATGGGGCGGTTGGGCATTGTAAATCTCATCGGTAATGTTTTGTGTAATTTTGGATTTTTCGATCAGATGATCTCATATACAACTGGTCTAATTACAGATGTAACTCTCTATTCTTTGTCAGTTAATACCTTTATGGTGAAAAGTAACCTTCAACACTTGAATGTTTGATGGCCACTATATTTATAGTGATATTTTGTGAATATTGTTTCATATTACGATGTTAATTAACATTTTACAAGAATATCACATCTTTTACAAGATAATTCCCTTCAACAAGATGTCATTTGGTGAGTATTTTCAAGCTCTCTCAACTGATACTGCAGAAGCATGATGATTACAGTAGATGTACACAAAAACTTCAACTTACTATAAGAGTTTTAATGTTGAAGCAACTGTAGTAAATTGAAATACATTCAAGTATGGACTGGTTTAATATAGATTTACATGTCTAGTAGAGGTTTTGAGTTCTAATGATGATGTGGAATAAAGATTTCAGATTGTGTTTTTGATCATATTCACATCTTATCTAAGCTAGAGCTTATGCCTCCGTGTCTTACTCTGTTATTGATAAAGCAAATTTCGTTTTTCCCTTTTTCTCCTATTCTATGCTGAGAAATATGCTTATTTGCTTGAATGAAATAGTAGTTTGTTTATTGCCTTACTAGAGGAAGTTCGCAAAGGTTCATTGGATATTGTAATGGTTTTGCGCCATATACTTTTGAAACCAACTAGTTTCACTACTTGTAGGCAAATGTTCGAGTTTTACATATTATCTGTTATCTCTAACAAGAATGATCATATATATATATATCCTTTTTGTTGTTGCAGATATGGAATAATGGCCGAAGGATTGGAAAAAAACGACATCAGATTTCTAAACACTCTCATCAACACCTCAAGCTGGTGGAATTACAAGGGTTTAATGGGCGTGAAATTGATTTTGAACTTGCATTTTACGTATTCGAAAATGCAACTATGCTTGAAAAGATGATTATTAAACCTTCCGGTTCTAGGAAGAGAACAACACTTAAAAATAGTACCAACATGCTAAAAGCTAAGTTGCCTCGGGGTGTTAAACTCACAGTAGGTTCTTGTGATTTTTAAGCTCCAATTTTTGTTGATTTGAATGTTAATACACTAGCAATAACATTACCTATGTACAGCATACATCATACGTTATGAAACTTCAATATTTTTTGAGTTAGTATAAATAGATATGTATTTTGGTCTTGATGGTATTTGTTAATCAACAAGTGTACTGAGGTATGTTGAGCTAAATTCCTGTTTTGTTTGGGATGTTCAGTTAAATTTCTACTCTTCAAGAGTTGAGTTTTTAGTACATTATGGGGCTCTGTGCTAGTGAAGCTTGGTTTGGCATGGGATGAGATACCTAATGAACAGATGCTAACTTTGTTTATTGAATTATTAGTATCAGTTTGAGAGATTTCCTCAAACTCAAAGGCCAAAGCCCAAGTGCTAAATTTTTTGGTGGGTCCGTTCAGGCCCAAAAGGCGCACTTGCAGGCTGCAGCCCAATAATTCCCAAATTCAGTCAAAAGTATAATGGCAAATCAGTAATTAAAGACCAAAACAAGGGCAAATCAGTAATTGAAGAAATTCAATCTTTCTCCCTCCCATCGATTTTCAAATCAAAATCACTTCCCGTTACAAGCAACTGTCAAGTAGATCTCATTTTTGTAGCACTGTCCTTTCAGTGCTTCACGATCACGAAATGAACCCACCTTCAAAATCATCATCATCATCTTTAAAATCAACAAAATCCCTAAACAGAAACTGCTCAAAAAAGATTGAACAAAGAACAAAGAAGCAGCAGCAATGTTCTAGAAACCCTTTGCAAAATCTCAACACCACCATTATCAATAACAGCAGCGGCAACAACAATAGTTGCAGCACCAGCACCAGCAGCATTGAAGCTCCAAAGGGTTGTCTCAGGTTCTTTCTTTCTCACTCTTCTTCTTCGAATTCGAAAACCCCTTTAATTGATAGGCCCGTAAAGATCAAAACTTTAGCTAAAACTACCCCAAAATCTGCTCCCAATCTGTCAAAACCATCGAGACGCAGCATTTTACAGAAACCCAGTTTGGGGAAAGGGGAGAAAGTAAAGAAAGATAGTACTTTTTTGTACCAGTTGCAATCTGGGAAGAAATCCAGTTCGAGAAATGTATCAAAGTGTAAAATTTCTTCGATTTTGGATACCGGTGGCAGTCCCATAAATAAAGTGACTTCTGGGCCTGACGTTAGGTTTTGTGATGGTAATGTTGTGGATTTGACTCCTTTGAGTAAGATAGCAACTGAGTCAGGCTTAGATTGTGCAGTAGACAAAAAGGTTATTGTTGGTGATGATGTTGTGGATGTTGAGAAGTTGTCAAATGGCAGTGGTAGCAGAAATAGAACCCCTCCTATTCAGGCCTCAGTGTCTCCAGAGTTACATGCACAGTCTGGCCTATCTGTAACAGCAACAAGTAGGACGCCTGCTTGTTATGGTGCTGGCCATGTTGTGTCTGGGATTACTGACAAGAGGAAATGTAGGCCTAGAGGGTTACTGACTGTAGGTGATAACAATATGCTAGACTTTGGTTCTGCCAAGGCTGCTGCTAGTTTTGAAGAACGTGAAGGGAATAATAAAGAAAATATTGTTGGAGTTGTTGATAACTCTAGAAGGGTCTCTATTGTGCCTTTACCTGCTGAGGCTTGCATGCATTGGCTATTGTCTCCTTGTAGTGAGGAGGATGACGAGCAAAAGGAAAATACTGAAAATGGATCACGTAAATTTCAGATTCATTCACCTTCTTCTAGTTTATTCAACGATGAGATTAGTTTGGATTTGTGTAATAAAAACAGTAATAGGAGGGTATCTATTATTACTAGGAGGGGGAGTAATTCTTTATGTTCTCCTTGTGGAGTTCCTGAATTTCAAGGAATTTCGGATACTTTTCATGAAAATTTGGTTATTTCATCTTCGCCCAACCGTATTCCTATTTGCAAGGCTGCTGATTTGGAAGATGAGAAGAAGGGTCGTTATGATTTTAATGCAGAAAATTCTCCATTCTCCGCGGATACATTTGGAAGTGGAAATGTTATTCAAACCCCACAATCTGACTCAAGCCCAGATAGACCTGCTGGCTTGTCATGGTTAAAAACAGAAGCTTGTCAAAATCATCAATTTAATTCTGAGAGTGATTTGCACACTGAATGTATTCCCATGGCAAGTCTGTCTTCCAAGGGTTATGAATCGATATGGGATCCTACCAGTTCAAGTTTTCAGTTTGATTGTGTGATGACGCCTTCCAACTCTGTTGATCTTTCCCACTATCAGAAAGTTTTAGATGACCGAGATTCTTGGACGTCTACTTCCACTTTAGGGTATGTTTCACAATCCCAGATGAGGATATCATGGAGGGAAGGGCTGATGAGTCGGATTTTCGAGATGGATGAGTTTGATAGTTGCAGATACTTATCAGATGAAGAGGAAGATGTTGGTGGTTGTGACAATGACCTGTTAAAACCCTGTCAGAATCCTGATGTCAATGCTGATGAGCGGAACTATGAGATTCTGAAAAATGATTTTGGGTCAACTGAAGATGTAGATACCAAAACTGGAGTTAAAGGAAAAGGTGAAGAAAGAGTTCCTTCTCAAATTACATGTTCGTGTGCAGAGTCAATAAGCACTGATGGTGGTGGCTTGGCAGCTTCAGGGGATTCAGATTGGACTCTATGCTATAAGAACCACTTGTTTCAAGTATGATTTTCTCTCTGCATTTTCCTTTACTCCTTCAAAACATTAAAGCACTTGTAGCTAACTTTAAACCTGAAATGGTTATTCTTGGTGGTGATGTCGAATCATCACTTAAATGCCACCATGTATTCACCTTGTTCGATTAGTTGTATTTTCAATTGCGCTTTTATTGGCTCACAATTCGTTTAAGATATTTTCTTTTTTCATACATTGTGAATACTTTCTGAAATTTATTCAGCTTTACAGTGGAAAATTGTGAAAAGCTTTCACTGATGCTCTGGAATTGCTTGATAAGCTTTGCTGGTCTCTGGAAGAGAGGGCTCAAATATTTTATGCTTATACCATTTTGACTTATGCCATTGATAAGAGTTACTTGGCTATTAATAAGCACCAAATTTTGGGCTTTTTTTTTTTTTTTTTTCCTGGGAAAGTCTTGCTGCATCTCCATTCATGGCAATTTTAGGCATTCACATATTATGACAGTTCTAGATTTTGATTTATCACAGACCAAGAGAATATGAGAATGGAACCGAAAAATTCTGCATTTTGACTCTAATTTTAAGGAAGTGGTAGTCATGGAGATAACAAATATGCAGTAACAAAATATCCTTTCTTCTTTGAGCACATGTTATGGTATTCTTGAAAGAACAAAATTGCTAGTGACAGAGTTTAGGCTACTTGACATGGTTTCCATATTGAGCTTGCATAGTCATCTAGAGTTAGGCTGGTGTCCAAGGACTTGGACATATTGTTAAAACATGGTATAGACCTTTGAGAAGTTCTTCGATATGGGACATAGGCTGGGAAACTATTTTTTGAAGAAAATGTATCAGAACAACAGAAAAAAAAAAAAAAGTCGGGCCAGAAACGACAGTTACTTGGCATAGCTTAAACTAGGATGGAATTCGTAGAACACGGAAATGAGAGATCAAACTTATGAAAGAATCATGATGTTGCCATTCATGTGACGAGACCTCTGAAGTGTGCTTGGAAGTATTTTTGTACCATAAGTTCTGTTGTTAGACAGTTCAGGATATCTAACATGTTACTTTCATATTGATTAGTATAAGTGGCCAAAAAGTGTTTTTGAGATCAAAGAATTATTTGGGAGTACTTTGGATAAACACATGATAATGTGTTGAACTTCCGTTTAGATGAGATTATAATCCAGGATTAAGTGCTAGTATGAACTATGTTAAAGTATTGGACAAGGAAAGAGCTGATATATACATATTTTCGATTGGATGCTGTCACAGTGATAGGCCAATGATGATGATGCTTGGCCAATGGATGCTGCAACATTTGCACCTATCAAATGTATGCAACTTTGGCTTGGCAATTGAGTTTCATTAACATTATCTTGATTTGAGTAGTTGCCCCGTCACTTTTGTATCTTAGATTGACACTACAAGTAATAGTTAACTTTCTCGTGGAAGGCATTTATATGAAGGCATTTATAATGTTGAAACAATTTGGAAAAAATCCATGTACTGAAGGTCTGACATCTGGTGTGGTTGTAACATTTTTTAAACTGTAAACGTCCATATCTCAAAACCATTCATTATTTGCTTGAGGGGTATGTCGCTTTCCTTCTCACACATTCAAGTCCGCTTGATAGAGCTATCTATGTAGGGTTCAGACAGGTTTTCTTTCTTTTTTTTAATCAATTTATATATGTATTATACGAGTAATATGAATAGGTCTTCTCTCTTTCAAAACAACGTCGTTAAAACAACTGCGGATTTTCCAAATCGATATGTTTTAGAGGTTGATATCAGGAACTAAGAATTTTCAAACACATCAATTTCATAATCTACTGTGAGCTATGAATAGCTTATAGTAAAATATTCTTGGAGACTTTGATGCATTGGCTTTGTCGTATGAGCAGATGGTCAGAATCGATTTGTGGTCCTTCTAATTCAATTGTTATAGCTCAGATACAGCCTTCCAAAATGATTAAAAAACAAGAGACGTTAGGACGCACACTTGATTGAAATTTGTGTATTCTAGTCAAATATGAAAAATGCCAGCTTTGTTCGAAATGAACTGTATTGAAAATAGTTGGTGCATTAAGCACCTAATTTAGTCGGCCGTCTTTGTTACTACACGATGGAGACTAATGTTTTAATATAGTTAAATTCCAGGTACAAAGCAACTTGAATTCTAGCAGCTCATTTTTTAAAAAATTAAATAAAGCAAAAGAACATGTATAATGAAGGCACGTAGTGGGGTATTATTGTTACACGTTTTAAGTTCTGACGTGAAAGATTTTAATTCTAGGGCTAGGATTTTCTTCTTGAGCTTCATCTGAGCAAAAGATACAAGGCAGTGAATATAATACATTTAAGTGCTTCAAATTTAACATGAAAGCTTCAATCTACAATCTCATAATTGCTTAGTGCTGCAAATAGAATCGTAACTAAAAAAAAAAAATTATGACCAAAAGTGAAACATTGGCTGCTAGATATGACTGCTTTGGGAAATTTTATTCCACAAGTAAATATTAGCTGCTAAATTTTTAGAATTCATTTTGAGGGCTGCGTTCAACCTCAGTAAAATGAAACATACAAATTCCCTGGTTTCTCCTTGTTCAAACCAATTAAGTTTCAACTTGGACTTCATAAGGAAAGAAACCAACAATATTTCCCATAGGATTGATTATTAATTAACAAACAAAGACTAGAAAGTTTATTAAAAGAAGAGATATGATTCGTTGACCTGACAAATGAGTTGACATATGCCCAACAAGGACCAAGTCAATGCAAATTTGAAGATATGCTCCTTTAATCTAATCTAATTCATACTCTCCGATCCTTTGCGTGTAAAACATTTAACACAATATAGTTTTGTAATCAATATTAATATTTATAAAATTCGCAACACTTTTTAGCGTGGATATTTGTACATTTTAAAATATAATTTTTAAATTTACATAATATTTATTGTATTTTAAATATTCTATTGTATTTAAGGTAAAATCGTCTTCCCGTTAAGCTAAAATTTTACACTACTTAAATATTCGACAGTATTATTTAGCCTCAAATTTAAGTATCATTTTATACATATATAAATTTCACATATATAGGAGTACTCTGCAAAAGTTTTAAGGTTTGGTTGCTGATGTAGATTACTGATAAGTTTTTATGTGCTAGAGGCTATAAAAAAAAATAATGGAGTTTATTCTGAGGGGTTAATTATTATTTATCATTTTATTCTTTTTTGAATTGTTGATCTTCTAGGAAAATGTTTGCTTCTGCGTATACAAACGAAGAATGTGATCACTTTTGGGCCCCCTATGTCACTATTGTCCTAAGCAACCGATTTACACAAGCTACACATCTGCTCCTGAAAATAAAAAGGATTATAGAAGCTGTAATGTATGGACATAATAACAATTATGTCCTCAAAATCTTATTAATATAGAAAACTCAATTTTGAGTTCTTTTACTATTACACTTTTGTTTTCAGTCTAATTTTCATGTATTTTTCATGAGATATGAAATATTTTGTATCGTAGAAAGTTATATTTATCTTTTAACATATAGTAATATGTTAATGAGAGATAAGTAAAAAAATAAAAAATATTTCACTTTAAG
Source organism: Citrus sinensis (assembly GCF_022201045.2). Classification (NCBI taxonomy): domain Eukaryota; kingdom Viridiplantae; phylum Streptophyta; class Magnoliopsida; order Sapindales; family Rutaceae; genus Citrus; species Citrus sinensis. The sequence continues at coordinate 33,058,765 of NC_068558.1, read as the reverse complement.
ATATCGGGCTTTATTAAAGTCCAGAATAATTATTAAAGTATATGGTTTAATGGTATAATAATTTTATATTTTAAAAATATATGACTATATCTTTTTCAAACTTTAGTAAGTCTAGAATTTTCGACTAGATCAACGAAAATATATAGTAATTAATTAAGGATCTCAATAACAAAACCTAGAAGTACTAGGGCCCTTTGTGTCATTATATCTTAGCTATACAATGTGAAACTTTGATTTATTTCTCTAATAAGGTCGACAAAACAGCACGACGTGTTGTAGACTTTAAAGCTGTGGAAAGTATATGTCATTCTCATAAGACTACCAAACCCAATGAATCAATAAGACTGCTTCCATTTCTCTTCTCCTTCAAATACTTAGATTCTTCTGTTTATTTTTCTTCATCAGAGAGGAAAATTCAAGTCTCATGGACGGATTAATTCCAATGGTGTTCAAAGCAATCAAGAAGAACAAAACTCGCCGGCAATACGAGTGTCTTTCGTCGGGGACAGCTCAAAGTTACAACGCAGCAGACTTCAATAGTAATATTATTGCTCATCAAAATTCCATGTATGTGACACGTTCAGGTGAGAAAATGGAGCCGGGACACGGCCACCGGCGGCATAAGTCCGTCGGAGACTTTTATGCCGGGTACTCAGTGGCGAATGGTGGTGGTTTTGGTGGTGGCGGTGGCGGTGGTTCTCCTCCTCCAAGGGCAAAACAACTGGTGAGGTTTAGGAGTCACAGAATGTTCTCATGTGTAACAGGTGCAAGCTGAATAATTTGGTTAATAATTACTAGTGAAAAAATAGTGTCCTCATAAGATTCCGTATTCTTTTTCATGTTTTGATTTTGCTTTAGGTTAGTCGAGAATTAAGACATATATATGATATATTTTGATAATGTTGTTTTTGATTAATTTTTTGATTTCCAAAAGTTGTTGTAATTAATCAAGGCTACTAAGGTAGCCTATTGTTGTACAGCTAGCTTCTTTGAATTTGTATCAAAAGCTTGCATTATTACGTCAATTTTGGCCAGCTTGCAGTCAAGCGGGCCTATCAAATAATAAAAGCATGCAAATGGGATCTTCTGTAGTTCAGTAGGTTCCCAATTTTGTTCTTATATATATATATATATATATATATATATATATATATTTTGTGGATCTGAAACATAATTTGGGCAAAAGACACTTAATTTATTTGATTAACTTCATTTTAGTGATTAAAAAAAAAATTGTTGAAATGGTTCACTTTATTCTTGTTCTCCCAGCAAGGCAGCGAGCTGTCATTTAATGTGTAGTAGTTTAATAAGACCAAGTGCATTATTTCAAGAGATTTTTTTTTTTTTTTTGTGTAATTTGTTCGGAGAAAAATTAATCCACCAAGCATAAAATTGACAACCATATTTGCCAGCATTTGTTTTTCTCATAAAATTAGTCATTAAAATTACCATGGAGTTAAAAGTAAAAAAGAAGTTCTTCCAGTGATTTTAATTAATTTTGTACGGAGGCCCAATTTTGATGTAGAGGTGTCAAAAATATTTGCCTGGTTTGGATCCGGATCGGATTCAGGTGATGTGTGCCGGATAATACACTGCCCATTTATGAAGACGGATCGGTCCTGAGTATCACTTGATAAACCAGGATTTTATAAAAAAAATTATAAAATATATGCTATTTTAAATAATTATATCTATTTGACTAATCTATTACATATATGTAAAGTTTTAAGCATTTAAAGTTAATATTTTCATGTCTAATTTCATTGAAATTAATTTAAAAATTATAAAATTATAAAAGAAATTAAAAAAGTACACATATTTAATATTAAAAAAATAAAATCAGAGTAAAAACTCAGATTAAAAACTCGGTCAGGTAGACCCAGGACCCGCGTTTTGCCTACCCTATTTGGAATTTTGGATGTTATTGTTTTAGCAATTGTATTGATTTTCTTTTTAAGTTAAAAAATTGATGAGCCGAACTGCACACAATGTAATGTAATTAGAAAATAAGAGAAACGAATAGAAAATGAAAAAAGAATTTTTGTTTTTTTGGTCAGAAACTGTTACATCAATTAATTAATTAATTAACCAATATATTCAACACTATTGACAAATAAGAATAGCAAATAAAAAGGAGCCTCAACCTTCTAGATATTAAAAAGATACAAGGAAATAAAGCCACTTCAACTGTTCATCCCACAATTTTTTTGCTTTTATAATAACTGTATGGTCCCATTCATTTTATAAATTAATAATATTTTAAAATTAAAAATATTTTTTTATAATATTTTATTAGATAAGATATGTCTCTATAATCACCTTTTTCCTTGAAATTTAGATATAGTTGGATCTCATTCTAAATTTGCTTATTTCTTATAGAAATTCTTGGGTTGAATTTTGAAATTGAAAAAAAATTATTTCATATTTGGTGGGTTATTTCATTTTTAACTAACCAAATTGGTAAAATATAATGAATTATTAGTTGATTAAATGTATGTTCATTGAATTGTATATACACTCTATAAATTAATAAATAAATTAATTTAATTTTCAATTAATTAATACCTTTTTAAATTAATTAACTTTGTATGGTTCCGACATGATTAATTTACAAAATTTTCACTGTATAGCCCTTTTTCCCAACGTCTGTCATGAACAATATGCTAAAGTAACCTAGTTTTCTAGTTGCACAAAAGCGAAAAATGTCTATGTATTATATATAACATACTAGTTACAAAAAAAATTCGACAAAATAATATAGTGTTAGGATCATGATTTTTTTTTTTTTTGAAAATTGAGTGAATATTAATTAATCGATTTATAATTTAACATATTAACCCCAAGTCGAGATTGACAAGACCTATTATTTTATTGACATTTTAATTTCTCAGATATTAATTTATCAGGTTTTTATTGTATTTGTACACATACTTCTCCAAAAGGAGCCTAATTTCTGCCTTCATTATGTATTATATTTAAGCATATTTTCAAGAATAAAAATGCGGTGCTACTAATAGTAGTTATTTTGCATAACTAAGTTTGTCCATTAAATTTATGGGGAAAAGGAGAGAAACTCTCCTATTGTTTAACTAAACTAATAGAAACTCCTCTGATGTTTTAAAACAAATTCAAACCCCTATAAGTGTCAACCTTTTTATTGAGCTTACCATTTTAACCTTGGTGATTGTATAATGTTGCGAATATGAATACTTTAATTAATTAATTAATTAGTGGAATAATTTTTATAACCATAATTAATTGAAAAATTATTAAAAAAGAAAGGAGATTGTCATAATTTTCAATTAATATAATTTTTTTAGAATTAATTCAAAAATTTCATGCAAAATAAATATACAGTTATTTTTTTTGGAGAATAATAAGTTAAGGGTATTTGAAACAATATATATATATATATATATATATATATATATATGTAATTTATTCTCCAAAAAATAGTATTTATACATGTATGTATATTAATTTTGCATTTAATTTTTAATAAATTCTGAAAAAAATTCAGAATCATTTAAAAATTATGACAATCCCCTAGTTTTTTTTCTCTAATTTTAATTAAAAAATTATTCAATTAATTAAATAATTAAAGGTATTCATATTCTCAATATCAAAGAATCATCAAGGGTGAAATAGCAAGATCAGCAAAAAATTAACACTCAAAGGGTTTTAGATGTGTCTTAAAACACCAGGGGAGTTTCAATTAGTTTTGTCAAACACCAAGGGATTTCACTCTTTTTCTCAATTTTTTTTTTTAATTCAGTTTTTAGTTTATATATAATTAAAGAAAATAATAGTAAAAAAGGATAAGTGTCACCATTTAAGCAAACTTAAGGGTCAAGGTCTGTTCACCTTAAAAAAATAAATATCTTTTGGTCTTCTTAAATCAGCTAAAATATAAAAATTAATTTACATTTTTATGGCATACAAAATTGAGTAAATTTGGTCTTTCAATAATATTCTTTGCACGTAAAATTATAGATCTGATTTTATTTTTTAAAAATATGCAGATATTTAAAAAAGAAAAAAAACTCAAAATATTGCTACAAATATTTAAAGGTCTAGTGAATAAAACTCACTTACTTTAATGAAAAAGAAAATTGCTTTATGTAAATTTTCTTTCTTATAAAGATTCTGTGAATCAATAGCGATTATTATTCATGAAAGATGAATTCAGAAGTTAATTAACCGTTGTAAAATACTCAATAGAAATATTTTGCTATTAAGGAGCATCATGGGGGATTTACAGGTGCAAAAACAAGTGTATAAGTGCGCGTGAACAGAAAATCTTTAATTAAAGGGAATATTTAATTAATATTATCATTAAAAAAGAAAAAAAAAACAATAAAACAAGACAAAAGCAAAACAATTTGAAGACTGTTAATTCATAGGGATTGGATTTTTCATTTCTTTAAAAAAAAAAATTAGAAGAGAGGAAGAAAATAAGATTAAAAGGAGCTTAACCCCCAAAGCAAAAGCAAAAAAAAATCAATGCATGCCATACCATGAATATGTTTGTTGATGGTCATCTAACCATATAATCATTCAAATGCCCGGATGAAAAAGAAAATGATTAGATGACAATCAACAAGCAAATTCAAAGCTGCACCAAAAAAAAAAAAAAGGTTATGATCATCGCTAATAATTAACAGAGCAAATTGAAAACTCTAGAAGAAAGAAAAATATGAGAAGCCTAGATGAGCAAATAAATAAAAGGGTTGGGGGAAAAAAGCATATGCTTTGGAATATTATTGTTGAAAAAAGGCATATGCTTTCAGAATAAACCAATTCTTAAATCTGTGTGTCTTTCTCTGACTGATTGGTGAGAATAAGGGTTGTGGTGTGAATTAATTTGAAGTTCTTAACTCAATTTAGAAGAGGAGAATTTTTTTCAACATTGTTTTGTTTTTGTGCTTCGACAACTGTTTTGGAAAGCCGAAAGTGACATGTAGATAGAATTACAAGTGGTTTCTGTTTTATCAATTGGTCCCCTCTTCAGCTCTTCTGTAGAGTTTCCAAATTTCTTTTCTCTCAGTATATACTTCATATTCTTTGCATTGTCAAGCCCAACAAACATCTTTTTAGTGTTTGGCATGAAAGGAGAGGGGGACCTAAACTCAAAACTTTCATTTACAGTCGGATTTAGTTAATGAGATGGGCTAGGGGCCAAGAGGTTGGGATTACCTCCTAATTTGGATGTGCTGTAAATTATAATTACGGTAGTTTAACAAGATCTTTTATGCGGACGGCACAAAAAAAATTGTGTTTGGTAACGGAAAAAAGGAGGAAAAAAAGGAGAGTGGGGGCATTACTTTTACCTCATCCTTAACTTCCGAAAATGGGAGAGAACAAGGGGGGAAAGAGGGGAGTGGGGAGTTAGCTAGGGGGGATTATTTATTTATTTTTTTCTCTCTCCTGCTGGGGTTTTTTTTTTTTGGCTCTCTTCCTCTCAGGGAAAATCTTTTCTTTTACACTCTATTTCATTTTTCTGCAAAGGACTCAAAAAACTTTTGGTTTTTAAGGCAATGTTTATTAAGCCATATGAGTGGTGGCACAAGTTTTTTGGCAAAGGCCCAGAAACTGACTTGAGCGTCGGAGGGTTCACGTCGAAAAAACTTCCGGCGCCTCTGACTGTCTTTTATGATTTAAGGTATTCGCTGAAAAAATTTCCGGCGCCTCTGACTGTCTTCTATGATTTCAGGTATTCGCAGGTTAATCGCCAATGGTTGCAGGATATCTAGATTATTGACCAATCGATTTTCTACCAAATAAATCTAATGCTGGTGTAAAAGTCTGATATTAAGTCCCTAATAGACTAGATCAGATTTGGGCATCAACATTTGGCGCCGTCTGTGGGGATTGATACAAGAAGCCAATTTGTTATCTCTATCAACTTTCATCTAGCCAAAGCGAAGGCAAAATATTATCATGTGTGAATTGAAGCAACCTGTCTTTTATTTCTGAACTCACGTGAAAGAAGCGAAGCGAATCGGTAAAAAACTAACCCAATGTTGGCATTTAGAAGCTTCAGATCGGTAAAATCTGTCACATATTCATCTCCACTTGTATTTCCAATTAAATTACTGCAATTACTTTCAATTTATTTGTTTGTGCTCATGATATATTGCATCAAATGATCAATTGTGATTTGGCTTTCATGAGCATGAGAAATTGATTATAGAGGATAGATTTAAAAAATACATATACTGAATATATGAAATCATATCACAAACTAGTGGCCACATGCTTGTTGGTTTATAGTCAACTGCTGATCATGTGCTTACCATTAAAGTCTTGCACGCATACAAGTTTAGATATTAAGATTTTAACCACTTTCCCAATCGGATTATGCCACGGTTTTAGCATGCATTTTGATGGGTTTAATAATTTCGAACGAGATTTAATTACTAATTGGATGCAGAGATGTGTGAGTTTGTAATTTCAGAAACAGGTTTCAAATGATATTTATTAAAATACGAGATCACGCACAGTAAGTGTTCGACAAAATGACTGACAGAACAAAAAAAAAAATCGCAGCCTCAAATTGTAAAGAGCAAGCTTAGGACTCTACAGAGGAACAATCAAGATGGTGAGATTAATTGGACTGGAAAACAAAAGCTGCAACTGAAATTACAGGGAGTGACGCTCAATAGAACATTGCGCAAGAGCCAAGGACTAAAATCCAGAATAATTCTAAGAAGGGAGCAAAGCAGAGTCAAGCTCGGGATTTGTTTGATGAAGTACCAATGAAATAATGCAGAGCACAATCTCAGGTGCACTTGTTCTAAAACCTCAGTTTTATATTTATCCTTTAAATCCGCTACCTGACTTCAAAAATCTGATGGATGGGGTTTTGACTTATTAAGTCGTTAATAGAAAATAGTTAAGATTACATATTATAGAATATATAGCATAGTCATATATTAGCACACAACATGCTTGACCGAAGGATTGATGGAACTTGGGTTAGCATGAGATCGTATTTCCTTGATACAGTGATATGACTTTGCTTAAACTTTTATATTACCATTTATTTGTTGATTACATATTTTATATAATATGGTTTATTTTATATATAAATTTCAATATCTATAGTGTTAGTAAATGGTGCTTTGCACCTTTAGCAAAGGTCTTTAATAATATTGCTAACCAAATATTATAGATGGTAATAAAAACACCAAGGATGTTTATCCATCAAAGGCCCAAACATATATAAATAGCTAAAGCACAAGTTGTAAATGTGAGCTATTTTCTGGACAAGTTATACGTTACACGTCAGAAATTAAATTTTTGATGGTTATCCATATTTAAGGATTTAAAGCAAAAACCTCAAATAAGAGCACATTGAAGTCACACGTTTGTAGGAATCAAAACATGTTAGAAGTTATATGTACAACCAGTTTTTTCTATGAAAAATCAATTATTTCTCTAAATCCTGCTATGTGAGATGAGGATACCTTATATTCATTAAATTGATTGTGCTCATATTAGGGCTGACGGTATAACTTAGTTAACTTGATTTCTTGAAAGTTACTCAATATGAGAATGATTTAAGAAAGGTGAGCTAGGTTAGCGTTGAGAAACCAATCAAAGTTTACTGATAAGGCATTCAAAGGCTCCAAAGTCTAAAGCCTATTTTATGGCGAGACAGGAAGCCAAGCATGCCAGGATCTGCTCGACCAAGCGAAGGCGAGCAGACCGCAAAAGTTCCAAAAATCTTCTAAGGCACGAAAAGGCTCCAAAGTTTCAAAGCTTGTTTTATGGCGAGACAGGGAGCCAAGTATGCCAGGATTTGCTCGACCAAGCGAAGGCGGGCAGACCACCAAAAATCTTCTAAGGCACGCAAAAGCTCCAAAGTCTCAAAGCCTCCTCGATGACGAGACAGGAAGCCAAGCTCGCCAGAATCTGCTCGACCATGTGAAGGCGAGCAGACAATGAGAATTTAAAAAACAAAAAAAAGTTTCTAAGGCAAGTAAAGGCTCCAAAGTCTCAAAGCCTCCTCGATGACGAGATAAGAAGCCAAGCTCGCCAGAATCTACTCGACCATGTGAAGGCGAGCATAGATCAAAAATCCCAAGAAAGTTTCTAAGGCACGCAAAAGGCTTCAAAGTCTTAAAGCCTGCTGGATGGTGAGACAAGAAGTCAAGCTTGCCAGAATTTGCTCGACCATGTGAAGGCGAGCAGAAAAAAAAAAAAGGTACTACAAGTAAAAGGCTTATAGTCTCCAAACCTCCTCGCTGTGAGACGAAGTCAAAGTTTGCCTGCTCTTGCCCGACTAGGATTACGCGAGCAAGAGTTATATGAGCGAAAAATGTTCTAAAGCAGATAAATGACTAAGTCTTAAAACCTACTTCAAGTGAGATAAATACACGAACTTATGAAACCTGCTTTACATGATTATGTGAGTAGGAAAATGGTATATTTAAAGGCATGTAAAAGTTTAAAACTTGAAACTTTTTTGTTAATGTCAAGGTTAATTTTAGCAATCCCGGGCCGATTTATGGCAACCACCTTGAGGTCACTTTAAAATTTATATAGTTTCCAGTCTTGATTCGTTAAAACTCTCAACACTAGAAACTAGGGGACTGGTGTTTGGTAACAGAAAAAAAGAGGAAAAAAAGGAGAGTGGGGGCATTACTTTTACCTCATCCTTAACTTCCGAAAGTGGGAGAGAACAAGGGGGGAAAGAGGGGAGTGGGGAGTTAGTTAGGGGGGATTATTTATTTCTTTTTTCTCTCTCCTACTGGGGGGTTTTTTTTTTTTGCCCTTTTCCTCTCAGGGAAAATCCTTTCTTTTACACTCTATTTCATTTTTCTGCAAAGGACTCAAAAAACTTTTGGTTTTTAAGGCAATGTTTATTAAGCCATATGAGTGGTGGCACAAGTTTTTTGGCAAAGGCCCAGAAACTGACTTGAGCGTCGGAGGGTTCACGCCGGAAAAACTTCCGGCGCCTCTGACTGTCTTCTATGATTTCAGGTATTCGCAGGTTAATCACCAGTGGTTGCAGGATATCTAGACGATTGACCAATCGATTCTCTACCAAATAAATCTAATGCTGGGGTAGAAGTCTGATATTAAGTCGCTAATAGACTAGATCAGATTTGGGCATCAACAAATTGTATAAGCATAACATGAGTTAACGAATGTGATTAACTAACATAAATAAATGAAACTTATTTCTTCATCAACTTGTTTCAAGTAAATTTTCTTTCTTAGAAAGATGCTACGAATCAATCACTAGCAAATATTGTTAATACAAGATGAATTAGCAATTACAACAGTTATTTGTCTGCCATCATAGCATTTGCAGCATTTCGAAGTTGATGACAACAGTGCGTTCATCAATGTCATGGTGTCATCTAAACCGGATGATGGTGCTAAAGTTCTCATTTGCTACTGGAATTCAAACAGCATCCATGAAGCGGCGCCGCAGCGTAAGTAGTCTTTAACTTCTGAAGCTTTGCATAAACAAACATGCTTGTAAAGCAATGGCCAGAAGTTAGATCAAGTGTTGTGTATCATGTCTGCATTTTTTTTCTCAAGATTTTCCAGGGACATCCCCCGTCTTCACTGCTAGCCACAATCATGCTATTCACAGTTGAAGAAATGGGTAACTGATCTGAGTACTCTCGAAGTCCAGCTTGATGGTGTAATTTGCCTTGTCATTTTTGCTGATTGAATCAGTGCAGAACAGCTCTTGGCGCTGTACGGGAAGCAAAGTTCTCCTTGAATTTTGGAGTTGGTACAACATCCAGTAACCCTACTGTGTATGTCCTATCAGTTTAAAGGTTTACATCAAGAAGCCATTACATTGCTTCAAAATTGCAATCTTTAATTACAGTAAGGGAATGTTTTGCGTCAACATCAATTGGAAGTACTCACAGGAACTGTGTGGTGAACAAGGAAGGTGTAGTAATCAGTTTGTTCTTGGTTCTAAACAAAACTGATCACTCCCAAGATCTCTTTGACCAAAACTAATTGAAGTTGCAAAAATACAAGACTGAACAGATCAAATCACAACCTACGCAACTACAAGAATCGATCAAGAAATAGTAAAGAACATAAACCAAACAAACATACACAGGAGAAGCCTTTAGATGAGCTTTTATTGATTCAGCTGTGGAGACAGTTTCAGAACCTTATACAAGATTTTACAGAGTACAATATGACACTTTCTCTCTCTCAAATCTTTTTCTACAATCATTTTCCAGATGGCAATCGAAAACCAGCCTTTATACTGTGTTTTAATAGCAGGCTTATTTCCAGACTGTACAGTTTGTTGACACGTGGTTAACAAACTTAACTAACTGAAACCAAGCTCCAACACATGCTTCCTCACGTGGTTACTTAAGCTGCTGACCCAAAACGCATGTTTTGCACGTCGTTTTGTAAAATCTGTTTTCTGTTATAAGCAAATGAGCAGCGCGTGACTTCATAAAGCTTCTTAAGCCTCAAACGATGTCGTTTCTGGAGAATCAATTTGATTCACCAGCCATCTTCACAGAAGGCTTGGAAGGAAGTGCACCTCCCAGTTTGCTTAGTTTTGTTAACTCTCTCTTTAGATGCTTCTGCAATATAGCCCCGCTCTGGTTTAAGATCCTGAACTTTATTAAAGTCAGAGAAAGTTGTTAAGCCGTGTGGTTCAATAGTATTATGATATTGTACTACTAAACCATACGGTTTAATAATTTTTTCAGACTTTAAAAAAATCCTAAATTGAAAGATTTCTATCTGCAATATCCCTTTTCCACGATTATTTTCATTGCATGAAAGTCTTCTCCTTTTCTCTTGCACTGAGCTGTTGGAAGTCAAACAACAAACATCAGTATCTGTTGCTCTGCATCATTTTGAGGCATTGGCTTTACAAATTCTTAATCAGTATATATTCCCACCAGATTTGTCTCAATTTCGAAAGCACTTGAATTGCGATCCTCAAAACTCCTTTCACAAACTAGTAGTTTCAGCTTTGTCAGCACAGCTTTGATGGTCTCAAATGCCGAAGCTCCTCTTATTCTTCTCCCTATTCCCTCTGCAAATTGCCATCAAATTTTGTTAAATTGGTGTTTTCTCCTTTTTTTAAATTGCAATTGAAAGCGACAATAGTACATATTATGCATGCTGGTTTGGTAGCATTATTTTTGTTCTTCTTAATCTTAATTAAATTCTGTTTGTATGTGTTAAGATAGTTCATATTATGGAGTTATAGAATTAACGAGCTAATTAGTTTTTGTTTGTTAGTATTGCTGATGTGTAACTTGCTGAGTCAGCTGGTTAGTTTTAGTTGTTAATAACGGTTTAGTAACTGAGCCTTGATTTTGTTTTTCACATACACAACGCGTGTATACCATTCCAGATTATGTATATATACAACAGTTGTCATCAAGATCAATAATATAACAAATCATTTTTCTCATTTTTGCTCTTCGAATACTCTCAACATTTTCTCTCTGGTTCATACATTTTCTCTGTATCCAAACACACGAACTCTGTTTTTAACTTGGTATCAGAGCTATGATCCAAGCTGCCATGGCTTCTTCAAGCTCAAATCCAAACATTAATCAAACTGTTTCTTCTTTTACCTTCACAAATCCAATCAAATTAGACAGATCAAACTACACAATCTGGAAATCTCAGATCCTTTCTACAATTCGAGCCAATGGACTTGAATCTCTTCTTGATGGAACTAGAAAGTGTCCAAATCAGTTTCACAATCAAGAAGAAGCAAGCTTAAGTTCAGATCGAGTAACTGTAGCTGAGCCACAGGAAAATCCAGAGTTCAATAACTGGAAAAGGCAGGATCAGTTGCTGCTGAGCTGGTTGATGTCATCGATCAGTGTTGAAATTCTCAGTCTAGTGGTAAATTCTAACTCATCTAATGAACTCTGGACTAACATTGAAGAACAATTTGGATCAGAAACAGGTGCTAAGAAAGTACATCTGAAAATGCTACTTAATAATCTCAAAAAAGGATCAATGACAATCACTGAGTATTTTAGCAAACTTAAGGCTGTGAGTGATGAACTTGCTTTGGCTGGAAGTCCTGTAACCAATCTAGATTTTATAACTCATCTGATATGTGGATTAGGACAGCCATATTATCCTGTGGTTGTATACATAGAAGCTAATATGTTGAAAATGTCAGTAAATGAAGCATATTCTATGCTTTTAACTCATGAGGCTAGAATAGAGAGTAATCAACAAAATGCTAATAAAGAAGCTAAGTTGAACTATACTGCCAATATGGCTCAGACTGGACCTAACAAGAAATTTAATGGCAATACTGGAGGTGGTTATGGTAATTGGAACCAAAATGCCAATTGGAATGGAAATAATGGGGGCAGAGGAGGCTACAATAATAATAATGGAGGAGGTTTTGGTAACTGGAATCAAAATGTCAACTGGAATGGGAACAATGGTGGCAGAGGAGGCTATAATAGCAATAATGGAGGAAGAGGTGGTTTTGGCAGAGGTGTTACAGGCCAAGGAAGAGGTAACTGGTCTGATGGTAATCACTGGAATAATGGCAATTTCAACAGGAATTATTCTGGACAAGGAAGAGGTGACTGGAATGACAGTGGCAATGGTGTATTTGGTCAGAATGGTGCCTTTAATGGTAACAAAGGTGCTCAGAATTCTCCTGCTGTCATCTGTCAAATTTGTTTCAAGCCAAGGCACACTGCAGCTGAGTGTAGGAACAGGTTTAACAAAGATTTCACTCCTGCATATCCACCCTCAAACTTCAACCCTTATCAGTCAAACACAAAAGCTGCTTTTCTCACAACTTCAGAGGGTGGCTTAGCTGATCAAGGATGGTACTTGGACAGTGGTGCTACTCACCATCTCACCAACAATCTGCAGAATCTGAATATGGGAATGGAGTATTCAGGTAATCAGCTATTACATGTTGGTAATGGGGAAGGTTTGAATATATCACATATTGGATATGCTTGCTTTCATACATCATGTGACTCACTTTTACACTTAAATGACATCTTATATGTGCCTGCAATAACCAAAAACCTCATTAGTATTTCAACACTTTTGAAAGATAATGATATAACCATTGAGTTTGTTGCCAATCTTTGTTTCATTAAGGACAAGAAGAAGACTGTGCATCTGGCTCAAGGGATTGCTAAAGAAGGATTGTATCAGCTGCTGTCAAAAGATACCTTTCTTTCCAAATCCTGTTCTCTAGCCTATGTACCTAGATCAATGATTTCTGTTATTAGTAATTCAGCTTCTGTTCTGTCAAATAAAGCTGAAAATAAAGCTTGTACTGAATCAGTAAATTCTAAGAGTCATGTAAACATTACCAAATCTGTTGTTTGTGGAAACTTACTGCATCAACGACTTGGTCATCCAAACAAACATGCTTTGAAAAATATTATACCTCATTTGTCTCTTAAGTCTTCTATAACTTTACCTGATTTCTGTGATGCATGTCAGTATGGAAAACTTCATCAGTTATCTTTTTATTCAACTGGAATTAAAACCTCAGTACCCCTGGAGCTTATACATACTGACCTTTGGGGACCATCTCCCATGCCCTCCTTTTTACATGGATATAGATACTACATCAGCTTTGTAGATGATTACACCAGATACTGTTGGATATTTCCTTTAACTTTCAAATCAGAAGCCTTAGAAACCTTTCAAAACTTCAAAACCTTGGTCGAAAAACAATTTAACCTTTCCATTAAATCTGTACAGTCAGACTGGGGGGGAGAATTTAGAAGCTTTGTAACATTTCTTCAACAAGAAGGGATAAGTTTCAGACATAGTTGCCCTCATACACATCACCAAAATGGGGTAGTAGAAAGGAAGCATAGACACATTGTTGAAACAGGGCTAACATTACTTGCTCAAGCTCAAATGCCTCTTTCTCTTTGGTGGGAATCCTTTCATACAGCATCCTTTCTTGTCAATAGATTACCAACACCTGTCTTGAACAACATCTCTCCATTTGAAAAACTTCATAACAGAAAACCAGACTATCAATTTCTTAAGACCTTTGGTTGTTCTTGTTTCCCTCTGCTCAAGCCTTACAACAAGCATAAACTCAGTTTCCATACCCAAAAATGTCTTATGATAGGTTATAGTCCTATTCACAAGGGTTATAAATGCCTAGATCCTACTGGAAAAGTCTATGTTGCAAGGAATATTCAATTTAATGAGTATGAGTTTCCATACACTGAGTTGTTTACCTCTCATAAAACTGTCAGCTCATCTTCTAAATTTCCACAGTCTGAAAATCCCTTTGCAGTTCTGAATTATCAGTCCATCTCTCAAGACAGCAGCTCTACATATCCATCTGCAAGCATTCCTGATTCAGGTGCAGGTTCTGATTCTACTGCCCTACACACATCACCTTCTATCTCCTCACACAGTATATCATCCACTCCTCCACCAACAAACACAGAACCCTGCTCAACACATCATCCTTCTACCTCCACTCAAACACAAATCTCTCCTCCTGTTCATAACACTCATTCCATGGTCACAAGATCCAAAGCTGGCATATTCAAGCCTAAATCCTACTTAGCAGTTTCACAAGAGCTTGAACCTACCTCAGTCAAATTAGCTTTGAGTGATCCAAAGTGGAAGCAAGCTATGCAAGCAGAATTTGATGCTTTGCAAGTCAATGAAACCTGGGAGTTAGTTCCTAAAGAAGCAGCACAGAAGATTATTGGTAACAAATGGGTGTTTAGGATCAAGTACAACCCTGATGGCAGTATATCTAAGCATAAAGCTAGGCTTGTTGCAAAGGGCTTTCATCAAACTCCAGGTGTGGACTTCTTTGAAACATACAGTCCAGTTGTTAAGCCATGCACAATCAGAGTCATCTTGAGCCTTGCTGTTATGAATCACTGGCCTATAAGACAACTTGATGTGAATAATGCCTTTCTAAATGGCATTCTCAGTGAAGAGGTGTTTATGTCACAACCAGAGGGATTTCTTCATCCTCAGTTTCCTACTCATGTGTGTAAACTGAAAAAGGCTCTTTATGGACTCAAACAAGCTCCGAGAGCTTGGTATGAAAAGTTGAAGAGCTCAATGTTGCAGTGGGGTTTTCATACTTCCAGATCAGACACTTCCTTATTCATCCAACACACTGAAGGAGAATTGGTTGTAGTTATTATCTATGTTGATGATATATTAGTCACTGGATCACATACCAGATTTGTGGAAAGAATTGTTCATCAGTTAGGAACAGAATATGCCCTCAAAGACCTTGGGGAATTTAACTATTTTCTTGGTCTAGAAGTCACACCATCACTTGAAGGACTTCATCTTTCTCAGACCAAATATATTGGTGATTTACTTAGGAAGGCACAGATGCTGGATAGCAAGGGATGTCAAACACCTATGAGCTCAACTGAGAAGCTAACTAAAGACAAGGGGACACCTTTTGAAAATCCTTCTCTGTATAGGAGCATAGTGGGGTCTCTACAGTATGTCATTTTGACAAGGCCTGAAATAGCCTTTTCTGTTAACAAGCTTAGCCAATTTCTCACAGCTCCTTCTGTGTTTCATTGGCAAGCTTGCAAACGAGTATTAAGATATCTTCAGTTGACAGCAAATTATGGTTTGCAGTTCTATCACACTGGAAAGCTCACATTGACAGCATTCTCAGATGCTGACTGGGGATCAGATTTGGATGACAGGAAATCAATTGGAGGCTATTGTGTTTACTTAGGCAACAATCTCATTTCCTGGTCTTCCAAGAAGCAGCAAATAGTCTCCAGAAGTACAGCAGAATCTGAATATAGAGCTTTGGCCTTGACTACTTCAGAAGTACTTTGGATTACATACTTATTCAAAGAGCTGCAAGTGCAGCTGCTACAGACTCCAGAACTTAAATGTGATAACAAAAGTGCTGAAGCATTGGCAAGCAATCCAAAGTACCACTCAAAAACAAAACATATTGAACTTGATTTGCACTTCATCAGAGAACATGTTGCTAGAAAGGAAGTTGAAATTAACCATGTTCCTAGTTGTGAACAAGTTGCCGATATCCTCACTAAACCATTAGCTGTTGATCAATTTAACTATCTTAGGTCCAAGCTCAATGTTCTTCCCAGACCTTGAGCTTGAAGGGGGCTGTTAAGATAGTTCATATTATGGAGTTATAGAATTAACGAGCTAATTAGTTTTTGTTTGTTAGTATTGCTGATGTGTAACTTGCTGAGTCAGCTGGTTAGTTTTAGTTGTTAATAACGGTTTAGTAACTGAGCCTTGATTTTGTTTTTCACATACACAACGCGTGTATACCATTCCAGATTATGTATATATACAACAGTTGTCATCAAGATCAATAATATAACAAATCATTTTTCTCATTTTTGCTCTTCGAATACTCTCAACATTTTCTCTCTGGTTCATACATTTTCTCTGTATCCAAACACACGAACTCTGTTTTTAACTGTATGCTATCTCTTTCCAAATTCATGGGAATTACGTGGTTTTATGATGTAAATAATTATTATTTACATTGTAATTCTAATACAGGTAAGAGTCTTAGTTTTAGATTAAGCTTTAGTTCTTTACTGCTTGAGCTACTTACAAACATATCTGCCAACGGGTGGGTTCTGGAGCTACTTCAAGATAAGTCATCCTTTCCGGCTGGCTTGTCTGGTTTCATAACTCTGTAATGAGTAAGAACTGAAGGGGTGCCTTTCCAAGCAGTCATATCAATCTGCAATTAGGAACAATCTTAATTTGACTAAGCTACAAAATTTCTTAAAATAATTAACATAAACAAAATAAATTTAAAAAACAAAAAGCATATGTAAAATTTATAATTTTGAGCACAGTAGAGCGTAAAGGTACTACTATATAATTTTCTTTACAAACCACCACTCTACATTGGATGATATGTGAAAATGAAATAGAAAGTGGCAAAGAAGCATTTTAAATTGAATTTAACCAAGGCATGAAGAGGATTCATTAAACAACGTGGAGAGTGAAAAGAGAATGTTGAAGTGGATTGTAGGAATCTACTGACCTTGTTTTGTTGTTATACAGGAGTCTCTACTCCTTCTCTGAATCTGTATCGTCTATTAAAAACATGGGGATGTTGGCAATCTTGGACCACTCTTTTCCTTTATCCCTTTTGCACTCTTTTCTTAGCTTTGGGCAATCGAATATGGTTAACTCCAAAAGGGAGGATGGAAGGCCAACCTTTGGCAATGAGGTGAGATTTGGGCAATTGAATATGGATAAGTCCAAAAGCGAGGATGGAAGGCCAACGTTTGGAAATGAGGTCAGATTTGGGCAATCCTGTATCGACAAACGTCGAAGAGAAGTGAGGCTTTGAAAACCCAATGAAGAAGAAGATAGGTTTTTCAATTTTTGGATTTCCACAATGTTCAAGTGAACTAGAGAGGTGGGCAATGTCATTCCCATCATCCCGTCTGGAAAACACTCTGATTCATCACATCGTTCAATCAAGAGCCATATAATAGAGGTAAGCCTGTGCAACCCCCATTGAACGAGCCCCTTATACAACATTTTCATATCTCCTCCAATAGCAAGTGATGTTAGATTGGTGGGAAAAGCTTCTTCTGGAAACGATACAATGCACGGACATTCCCTTATGTCTAAATCTTGAAGAGAGTTGAGTTTGTGCATGTCACTGGGCAGGGCTCCAAGCTTCTCACATCTGCGAATTTCGACGCTTGAAATGCTTTCGGGAAGCCTTCTTTCTCCCAAGGAAACAAGACTTGGACACCCGTCTATACAAAGGCTCTTTAAATTGTGCAGGCTATCGGGTATAGTCTCCAGCTTTTGACATCCGCTTACTTGGAGTTCTTCAAGGGCCTCAAGTAACTGGATTCCTGAGGATAAACTGATGAGCTCAGGGCAAAGCTTTATACTGAGGTGTTTCAACGCCACTGATGAAGAAGACGATGAAGAAGTAAAAGAATCCTCTTCACTATCCACTAAATGCTGCAAGTTCATACAATTCTCTATCTCAAGCCTTTTAAGAGATGAAGGTAGCTTGCGACTTGCAACGAATGTTAGAGGATCACAATTGCTGATAACTAAGCTTTCCAGTTGTGAACTGTTGCCCATCATAGCCAAGGATTTCAAAGCTCTGGCCTTTCCAATTTTAAGAGATCGCAGATTATTGTGAAAAAATTTGATATCTGGAAATAAAACCAGACTCTCGCAACTTTCTTCAATAGATACTGCTTCAGGGAAGGTGATAACATGCAGCCCTTGTTCTGGCTTCCGAAATTGTTGTTGTGGACAGTCCCCCAATGACTTGATCTGTTGAGAATCGCCAATCCACAAAGCCTCTACTAGCTGAAATCCTTGGTTTAAAAATTTTCCAAACTCCAAAAGATTTGAAATAACAGTTACCGAGTTTGGTGGAGATTTAGACTCAGCAACTGGACAATCATTAGATGTGATCCCTTTGCATCCATTTATTTGTAAAGAGTTATTTGAAATAGTCATTGACTCGATCGACTTTAAGTCAATCGGAGTGCCGCACTCAAGTCCTTTGCATCCCTCAACTTCTAATTTGCAGAGCTTCGGAAGACTTGAGAATGAAACTACCAACTCTCCACATTTACTAACAAGAAGTTTCTCCAATGAAGGCAGATGCTCCGGCAATTTTCCACTGAATTTGGGACATTCTACAATGGAAAGTTCACAAAGGCTAGAGAATCCTGCAACAGCGCCATTTTTTTCGAGTTTGGTGTCCCAATACTCCCATTCCGGCAAATCCTCGAAGCAGAGAGTCACCAGTGATTGAAAAGGATTTGAGCCACTCACTCCATAAAACTCAGCACCAATGCTTTTCAATTTCTTCAACCCTTTAACAACAAGATGTTTAAGTGAACTCAACAACCCAAGCGCCGGCAAAGATGTGCAATTTTCACAATTTTCGAATTTAAACCACCTCCATCCCCAGGATGGAAATCTTACACCACCATAACGACTAATTGTCAGCTCTTTTAAATCTTTTTGAGGTTGCAGCATGTCAAGAACATTTTCTTCTACTTCTTCAGCTCTTGATATGACAATTTGAGACATGAATAGCGACGAATAGGAGCTCATCATCCGCTTATTAAAATCTTTTTGATATTGAGTACCCCATTGCAACGATAATGCTTTTAGATTCTGCTTCTCGCATAACATGGCTTCTCTTGCATCCTGTGAATCATGCACATTATGTAATCCTGAGATGCAAAGTTCTCCACGAAGAAACTTCAAATTCTTCAAATCTTTCAACCTAGAACCACAGTCTCCCACAATAAAATTAGACAACTTCCTGAGATTCTTCAGCTCCTTCATTCCCCAAGGCATCTCTGTAAGTAAATTTGCACCTTCTATGTCAAGATGACGTAAATTAATCAATTTTCTCATTTTGGTTGGCAACTTTCTTAGACTTGTACAGTCTTTTAATATCAAAATTTCTAAATTCAACATTGAGCTTGTTGACTCGGGTAAACTTTCGATAGCAGTGCCAGCAAGGTTGAGGCACCTTAAAAGTCTCAAATCTGCAATTGAATTAGGTAATTCAGTGACATAGTAATGTTGCAAAGATAGCACCCTCAACTTTCTTAACTTTGGCAGCAAATAATATGGAACTGCAGCTCTTATAAACCTATAGTCAGCACCACCTCTCGCGTAAATAGGCAAGAATGTTCGCAGATGTTTCACCTCATAAAGGAACTCAAACTTATCTTTACCCTCAAACCAACCCCGGGAGTGCGAAGAATGGCGAACCCTTTCCAATCTTCTTGATGACCTATTGGCCTCATCTAAGTTGAAAATGATTTGTCTAGAAATCAGTTGAGCAAGATCACGGACAAGGTTATGCATCACAAATTTAGAGCTGTCACTACTTGACGGTTGAAAAATTGACCGTGACACTAGATCATGAAAACACTCGCTGCCCCAATCTTCCAACTCCTTATCCTTTCTTGATTGTTGAATAATGCCTTCAGCCATCCACAACAAAACCACTTCCCTCTCCGTGAATTCATAATCCTTTGGAAAAATTGCACAATAAGCGAAGCATCTCTTCAAATGAAAAGGCAGATAATGATAACTCAATCTTAACACAGGGTGAATGTCGCTTTGTTGAGGTAAATCAGCCAATATATTGCTGTTCAATAATGCATCCCATGCATCTAGTCTCCTGAAGCGTAAAAGGCCGTCAAGAGTCGCCGCTGCTAAAGGTAAACCTCCGCACTTTGCAACAACTTTCTCGCGAAATAATTCTGAAATTGGATGTTCAACAATATCCCTATCATTACATGCGCATCAGGAATACAGACCAGCAATCTTCATTTGATAGAGCCTTTAGATTATAGTGTTGAATCGGTCCCATTGTTGATGCAACATGTGAATTGCGTGTAGTCACTATTATCTTACTATTTGTTGAAAAGTCAAGTCAAAACCGTGTGGACTTTTTGCACACGGTTTGAACGCGGTTTTTTCTTGATATTTGTTTCATGAATAGTGCCAACATTTTCCCTATACATAACTAAGCATTCTTCATTTGTTTAGCATCCCAAAATTGTTAAGCTTATAAGTTTCTAAGCTTTTGAGAGAAGTGAGAGAAGTGTGTATGGGGAATTTATCTTTCCTGTAGAGTGTGAGAGTACTGGGTATATTTGGGTTCTGAGAAAGTAAGTTTTCTTTACTCAAATATTTGTACTTTATTAATTGTAAATTAAACAAATATTCTTTCTTACCTTCGTGGATGTAGGTTTAATTACCGAACCATGTAAATTTAATGTCCTTTATTTTTCAGTAATTATTTGGTGCGCTTGATTCCGCATTCCGCGCACAACAAGTGGTATCAGAGCTGACGGTTCGTACTTGGGGGATACGGAATTGTTCACGTATACGATATTGTTCACGAATACAGTGGAGACGACCATTTGTACTTGGGGAGACAGTCTATTGTAAGTAGTGTGTATTTTTGCATGTCTAGGAAAGTTCTGTCAACAAAGGCGATAAGAGTTTAAGGATTCTGGTTTTTAATTGGGACCGAGTTCCCGTCCAGTCTCCTAAGAACTTTTCTGGTGCATTTATTCACACGAAATTAACATCATAGAGACTGTTTTTCAAGTGGAAATAGTTCATTGAGAAAATGGTAGAAGGTGAAACTTCAAGAATTGGGGAGAGATCTACCGAGACCATTTCAGGAGACACTTCAGGTGGGAGGCGAGATTTGTCAAATCGCTATTCAGCACCTGTTATAGGAGGTCAAAAGATCGATATTGAAAAGTTTGATGGGAAAATCAACTTCGGCATGTGGAGGCGCGAAGTTATAGGTGCCCTTATTCAAATTGATCTCGATGTTGTTCTGAAAAATAAAAGACACTTGTATGATGAAGAAATTTGGGATCGTATGAACGAGAAAACTTGTGGTCAGATCAGATCTTGTTTGATCAAGGAGGTGAAATACTTGGTGAAAGATGAGGAGTGTGCGGTGACTTTGTGGCGTACATTGGAGGAGAAGTACCTGCTAAAAAGTCCTGAAAATTGCCTTCATGCAATGAGCCAAGTATATGGCTTTCGAATGAAGTCTGGGGTGTCAATGCACGATCATGTCTCAAGATTTGAAAAGTTACTTGCTGATTTGAAGAATCTTGATGAAGATATTAAGGATGAAGTTAAGGCTATGATTCTATTACATTCACTACCAGAGGAATATAGTCATTTTGTGACTACCTTGATATATGGGAAGAGTGTGATCGTTTTCAAAGATGTTTACACAGTATTGACTAACTTGGAGATTCGGAATAATGATAAAAATTCTGAACGAGCATCGTCTGAAGCTTTAGTGAGCAGAGATTGGGCGATGGAGAAACAGAAGAAGCGTGGTGGAAAGAATTATTGATCCAAATCGAGAAGCAGAAATATAGCTCGAGACGAGTGTGCCTTTTGTCATGAAAAGGGCCATTGGAGGAAAGACTGTCCAAAGGCTCAAAAGAGAGATGTGAAAAAAACACCAGCAGCAAACATGGCACGGAAAGATGAGGGCTCTGATTATTCACTAAGTATTACTCCTGCAACATACGTGGCTAGTTTGAGTGAGTGGATACTTGATACTGGAGCAACCTA
The DNA here is from genome assembly GCF_022201045.2 of Citrus sinensis. Classification (NCBI taxonomy): domain Eukaryota; kingdom Viridiplantae; phylum Streptophyta; class Magnoliopsida; order Sapindales; family Rutaceae; genus Citrus; species Citrus sinensis. The sequence goes on along the minus strand of NC_068558.1, from coordinate 33,036,661 downwards.
TCATTTGTGTCCTATTAAGGAATGGTTTACGAATTTTCGTAATCTGAAATCCGGTGTAGTTGTAATGGGGAATGATCAACCTTGTCGCACAATGGGGATAGGAACAATTCGGCTCAAAATGTTTGATGGAATGGTCAGAGAACTCAAAGAGGTTAGATTTGTTCCAGCTTTAAAGAAAAATCTAATTTCTGTGGGTGCTTCGGAAGCTAAAGGCTACAAGGTTACCATTGAAGATGGTATAATGAAGTTTACACATAGAGCTATAGTGATTCTGCAAGGGGTTCGACGTCACAATCTGTACTATTTAAAGGGAGGTTCAACTGATGAAGCAAATATTGTTGAGGCACACAGTGACACCATCAAGCTATGACATGTACGATTGGGACATGCTGGAGAGAAGTCTTTGCAAACTCTGATGAGGCATGGACTCTTAAAAAGTACCAAAACCTGTAAATTAAATTTCTGTGAGCATTATGTAGTAGGCAAGAAAACAATGGTCAAGTTTGGTACAGCTAATCACGATACTCGTGAGATCCTTGAATATGTTCATAGTGATATATGAGGAACAACCAAGACTGCATCAATTGGTGGAAGCCATTATTTTGTTACTTTTATTGATGATTTCTCTAGACGTATGTGGGTGTACACCATACGAGTAAAAGATGAGGTTCTAGAGATTTTCGTGAAATGAAAGAAATTGGTGGAGACTCAAACTGGCAAAAAGATCAAAGTATTACGATTTGATAATGGGGGTGAATATACTTCTGATCCATTCTTGCAAGTATGCCAGAACGAGGGTATTAAAAGACATTTCACGGTGAGATATACTACGCAACAGAACGGTGTGGCTGAGCGTATGAATCGTACTTTACTGGAGAAGGTACGGTGTATGTTATCTAATGCTGGTTTAGATAAAAATTTTGGGCTGAAGCTATGAGCTACGCAAGTGATTTGGTAAACCGGTTGCCTTCTGCTACAATTGGAGGTAAAACTCCTATGGAAATGTGGTTTGGAAAGCATGCACAAGACTATGATTCCCTTCGTATATTCGGGTGTCTAGCTTATTATCATGTCAAATATGGTAAACTGGATATTCGTTTTAGAAAAGCTATCTTTGTGGGATTCAAAAGTGGAGTAAAGGGCTTCAAGCTTTGGGATCTGGAAGGCAAAAAATTTGTGTGTAGCAGAGATGTCACATTTGATGAAGCTTCAATGAGGTCACTCTAGAATTCTTCGCACATTCAAACGTTTATCACAACAGTTCTACTGGCCATCCATGTTCCAAACTGTGCGTGAATACGTGAGTAAATGTGCAACTTGTCAACAAACAAAGGCAGAAACGCTCAAGCCGGCAGGACTTCTCCAGCCTCTGCCAATCCCGTGTCAGGTGTGGGATGATATTACACTAGACTTTATGGAAGCTTTACCTTGCTCACAAGGGAAGAATGCTATTTTGGTGGTGGTAGATCGATTGAGTAAATCAGCACATTTTATAGCTCTTTCTCATCCTTACTTAGCAAAAACAGTGGCAGAAAAATTTATTGAGGGAGTAGTGAAGCTGCACGACATGCCCAAATCAATCATTAGCGACCGAGACCTATATTCATCAGCAGATTTTGGCAAGAGTTCTTCAATTTATCCGGCACCAAACTCAAAATGAGCTCGGCGTACCACCCGCAAACCGACGACCAAACGAAGGTAACTAATCGATGCTTGGAACAATACTTGAGATGTTTTGTTCACCAATGGCCGCGAAAGTGGCATTCTTTTTTGTCGTGGGCAAAATTTTGGTACAACACCACATTCCACGTCTCCATCGGAATGACTCCATTCCAAGCTTTGTATAGAAGACCACCTCCAGCCGTGCCCATGTATAAACTTGGTTCCTCACTGGTGCATGAGGTTGATCAAGCCCTACATTCGCCTGATGAACTGCTCTTACAATTAAAGAAAAACTTAGCCACATCAGCTAACAGGATGAAGCAAATAGCTGACAAGGGTCGCCGCGACGTTGAGTTCAAACAGGGAGATATGGTGTTATTAAAGTTGCAGCCCTATCGGCAGACTTCAGTGTTCAGAAGGGCACATTATAAATTAGCTTGCAGGTACTTTGGGCCGTATTTAGTTCTTCGCAAAGTAGGAGCCGTAGCCTACGAACTGCAATTACCAGAGAATGCTCGAATTCACCCGGTGTTTCACGTCTCTTTGCTTAAGAAAGCCATGGGTGATTTCCTTAGCAACAGTGTCGATTTACCACCTGTAGATGATGAAGGCTCGGTGATCATGAACCCTGAAGCTATCCTTGACACACGTTGGGTGAAGAGAGGAGGTAAAGTGATCGAGCAGAATCTAGTCTGCTGGAAAAAATACCGGCTAAAGACGCAACATGGGAGGATGCCACAATGTTGTGCCAGCAATTCCCTCATCAGACCCTTGAGGACAAGGGTATTCTTCGTGGCGGAGGCAATGATAAAAAGCAAGTGCATGAGCCACGAAGATCTGGAAGAATGCCAAAGCCAAACCATAAGTATATTATGTGAGAGCATAAGTTGATTCCCATGCAAGCCATGCATGACACATGCATGTGCAGTTTCACGTGTGGAAATTGTAAAGATGAGTACTGGAGCCGTGATTTTGGGATGACCTTATCAAGTTGCTTTTGGGATAACCTTATCAAGTTGCTTTTGGGATAACCTTATCAAGTTGCTTTTGATTATCTTTTACGAAATATTAGCTAAGTCGTTATTTTAATATTTGCTTTTATTGATTTCAGCCGTGATTGTAGGTTGAAAATCAAGGTCTTGTGATTATAAATAAGCTCCAGAATATGAATAAAGGCATTGAGATTTCAAACTGCAATTAATTGGTTATTTCTCACCACAAGCAGAAATAATATCACTAGCACTACTTGTAATCATTAGCTGCATCTGACTGGGACCTAACAATATTCCATCATCCACCCCCATTACTTCTGCTTCTACCCCAATGCTTGACGAAGTTCTCACTTCCAGTGGGATTGATTGGGCAACTTCGGATCTGCAGTTGCAGCAATTCTGGCTAGCATATCTGCTCAATAGTTTTCTGTCCTTGCTATTTGCTTTATTTTAACCTCTCGAAATATCCCAATCATCTGCTTTGTCTTCTTCAAATAAAGCTTCATATTCTCTCATTTTGCCTGAAAATACTCATTAAATTGATTACAGACAAGCTAAGAATCTGCTCGGATCTCGACCCTTTCTACTTGTAATGCATGCGCTAGCCTAAGCCCAGTAATGAAGGCTTCGTACTCTGCCTGATTATTCGTGAGCTGAAACTCAAACTTCACTGTGTAAGAGACCTCGGTCCCCTCTGGACTCCGTATCACCACCTCTGCTCCCGATTCTTGCTTACTACGTGACCCATAAACCATTATTAACCATACCCCTCGTGGCTTTTCTTTTTCAGTTGGTTGATCCTCGTGAACCTCTTCACCAGGCTCTGTATAGTCCGCCATAAAGTCGACCAGGGCTTGTGCTTTGATGGCTCCTTGGTGTCGGTAGGTTATGTCAAACTCGCTCAGCTCCACTGACCATTTAACTAAGCAACTAGATGTGTCTGGTTTTAGGAGTGTTTGTCGAAAAGGTTGATAAGTCATTACAATTATCGGGTGCGCTTGGAATTATGGTATGAGCTTACGCGCAGTTGTTACCAAGGCCAGTGCCCATTTCTCTCCTTCATCTTTCTAACCAACACCGAACTAGTAGCCCACTTGGAGACAACCAAATACAAGTATAACTTGTCGCCCTCCCTTGGAGTTGATAATAATGGGGCACGGGCAAGATACTCCTTCAGCTGCCTAAATGCATTATCGCATTTCGCTGTCCACTATATTTTTCTTCTTTTCCTCATAATTTGGAAGAAATTGTGGCATTTATCCGTGGCCCTTGAAATGAATCGGTTCAATGCTGCCATCTTCCCCATGAGGCTTTGCACCTCTTTGACTATTCGAGGGGACTTAATCTTTACTACTGCCCGTATTTTCTCTAGGTTGGCCTCTATTCCTCGATGGCTCACCAGGAATTCCAAGAACTTACCTGGGCTAACCCCAAATACGCACTTCTCGGGATTTAGTTTCATTTTGTACTTCTTCAGTGGCTCAAAGGGTTCTTCTAAATACTGCACATGATCTGTTGAGTTCTTGGACTTTATGATCATGTTATCCACGTACACTTTCATTGTGCGTTCGATCAGTGGTTTAAAGATTTTATTTACCAATCTCTGGTAAGTGGCTCCTGCTTTCTATAAACCGAATGACATCACTCTGTAATAGAACAAACACATGTTAGTGATGAATGTAGTATCCAGAAAATGCATCTGTAAAACTAAGCAGGCTGTGCTCAGCCGTTGAGTCAACCAGTTGGTCTATCTTTGGCAAAGGGAAACCATCTTTTGGGCATGTCTTATTGAGGTCCGTAAAATCCACACACATCATCCACTTTCCGTTTGCCTTCTTTACCGGTACCACATTAGAAATCCACTCTGGATACCTGGCTTCCCTAATAAAACCTACTCGTAACAACTTTTTTACCTCGACATTTATGGCCTCGTACATCTCTTGGTTAAAACACCTGCTTTTCTGTCTCACCGGCTTAGCCCCTTTTTTAATTGCTAACTTATGACAAGCAATCCCGGGATCAATTCCTGGCATGTCTTCATGCGACCAAGCAAATATGTTTGCATGAGACTAAGCACTTTACCAGCCCGTCCTTTATTGCCTCGCTCAAGCTGGACCCGATCTTTACTATTATGCTCGGATCATCCTGGTTCACTACCACCTCCTCCAGAGTCTCAGCTGGCTCCTGGCGACCCTTCTTGGAATCCCTTCGGCTATCAAGCACGGTAACTTGTAAGGTCTCTTTGGCAGCTGTAGCATAGCAACTCATTGCCATCCTTTGGTCACCTTTCACCACGCCCACCACCCCGTTCACTCTATACTTCAACGTCAGGTAATGCGTGGATATGACGCATTGGCTTACCCTCATAAATGGTCGCCCAAGTATTATCTGGTAGGGGCTTTTTTCTTCTACAACAACAAAATTCAGCATCACTGTTTTTTCAAACGGCTTTAAGCCTATAGTAATCGGTAGCTCAATGATCCCCATGGGAGTCGGCCATCCTCTTCCAAATCCTTTTAAGGATGTGTTCGTGCGTTCCTACTTCAGGTATGCAATTCTCATTTCATCCAAGGTCGATTTAAAGAGTATGTCGACCGAGCTACTTGTGTCCACTAGTATCTGTTGGAACTCTTTACCCGTCACAGTCGCCTTGATTACTAGTGCATCCTCGTGGGAGTATAAGACACCCTCATCATCATCATCTGTCTACATGATGGGAAGTTGCCTCACATTTGCCCTCTTGATTGCCAACAAGTTGAAAAACATCTTTTTACTAGTTAGAGCATATCTTCCATATTTCTTTCTCGCTCTATTCGAAACATCAACCAGTGTTGCCCCTCATGCTATTACCCGAATGGTTGGTTGTTCACGCTCTAGATCCCTCTTAGTTCCAGCTCCCAATGTATATTGTGAATCCATAACAGGAAACGCCCCATCAACATACTTATCAAGATACTGGTTCCTTACTAGATTCTCAACTTGGTTTTTCAGATCATGTCACTGGTCGATAGTGTGCCTATGAGTGTCGTGAAACTTGCAGATCCTATTCCGTTTGTGAGCAAGTTTGGTTACAGGGTTAGGGGGTACAAGAGGCCTCGCCCTTCAATCATTTCATATAACTCTTCTATAGAAATCTTTAATGGGGTGTACTGTTTGTATGCCAGGATTTGGTCAATTAGTTGGACTGCTCGGCTGTCGTGAAAATCGTCTCGGGCTGGCATTATGGGTGGCTGGTTTGGTCGGCCAACCTTGGGGTTAACTGCATTCAATGTCCTTGGAGTGTTGTGATAATGATAGGCAACCATCTCCCGAAATTCTCGCTGCCGTTCCGGGAATAGGGAGCGCTGATACTGAGCTCGGTCGTGCTGGACCTATTGCGGTCTTTGAACCATTTGGTAGGGACGAGACCGAGTTGATGCTCCCCCACCTACTGATGATTCATTGGTTCGCTTTTTTGACCCGCTCTTATTCGGTACTTTCTTCTCTTTTCGCCTTAGCTTCTTTAACTGTTCATTTTTTATTCTCGCCGCTTTCTCCTCATCGATTTCTATATCCCTCTTCGCATGCTTATACCTCGTTAAATAACGGGGTTTCTCAAGTTGTACAACAATCGACCTATCCTCACTCCTTTTAACCCTTTCAATGCTTAAGGATGATTGAAAGCCCCCAAGTCAAGTGTGGCCCGATGATATCTCTTCACATAATCTCAAAGAGATTCGTGCTCCTCTTGTTTCATTCCCATTAACTCCATCATATCGTCCTCTGGGGCTATCGCTCCGTGGAACTGCTTGGCCAACTCTTAGAACATTTGCTCTTAGCCTCTTATACTTCCACGCGGCAACTTACGGTACCACTCCCGGGCTCGTCCCTCCAACGTCAATGGGAATACCCTACACCTCTATGCTGGTGTTAACCCCTGCATGCCCATTATATTATTGAAACGTTCAATATGCATCAACGGGTCACTTCTCTCAGAATATTTAAGGTCTGGGAAATGAAAATCTCTCGGTATTATTGTCTCTATGATCTCTACCGAGAGAGGAGATTCGTCATCCAAAATTATCCTCCATCTAAGAGGTCTTTTCCTACCCTGCATTTCGTCTACTATCTCTGCCAACCGCCGCACTTCTCCTTTTAATTCTAAAGCCCGACCAAGATCGCGCGCAGCAACCTGGTGTGCTCCTGTTCAATGGTATGTAGTTGTTGTTTAAGATCATTCTCTTGAGCGTTCGCTCCTCGGCTATCACTTCCCAGGATTCGCCCGCTGCGTAATCAGTCTCTCTCTTCATTTCTAAGCTCTCCTAGAGTCTGAATTGCATCTCTATATGCATGTGCCCCTTTAGGTCGTCCCCTAATGAAGGAACCTCCTTATTCTTATGCTTTCGATGACCGGGCTCCGTAGCGGCTTCATCTCCTGTTACGGCCGTGTCATAGTTTATTTTCCGCTCATTCCTCATCTCGTGCAGTATTGTGGTAAGGGTTTCCATATGCTTTTCCATTCTCTCCATTCGCTCTTAAATTACTTTCTCTCTAACCTCGTTTGCTATCTCCTGGAGAGTGATTGCCTCATTGGTTTCATTATCGCCCCCTAGGGGGCCACTCCATGTCACATCCATAACTGCTCTTTCACTGCTCCACAAATGGTTACTCTCCCGACGGTAGCTTTTTACTTAGTTCCTCGTAGATGGCGCCAAAATGTTGATGCTGAAATCTGGACGACTCTTGCCCGACCAGATTAGATCACCAACAGTTGTACTGATAACTATAAAAACACTATACTCAACTAGCTTTTGTAATTATAACAATCCCTGAGACTCAAATCACCCTTCTTCCTCCTTCTTCATTCCTGACATGCGCTTACAGAAACAAATCAAAGGCACCGGTGGTTTTTCCGGCGAAAACCCTCCGATGCTTAAGTCAGTATGCGGGGTTTTCGGGAAAACTGTGTAATTTAAGTTCGTGCCAACGCACAGCAATATTATCAAGGAAAAGTGTATTAAAAGCTTTTGTTGAAGCTAAATTTTGATGTCAATTTGGCAGAGTTTTCCCTCTCCTTTTTTGTATCTCCTTCTTCAATCTATTTTCCCAGCTTTTATAGGCAATCGGTCCATGTTCCTAGAACATTTCCCACGTTCATCATACTCGGGCGGTCAAGAGCTCTAACGGGTTCCAACAATCAAACGTGGGTAAACGTGGGGTGTCGTGTTCTCCCCAGCGGTTTGGGGCGTGGCGAAACTGTCACGTTGTTGCGAGATTGTGCCCTCTTTCTGAATGACAAGCCTCGGGACGGCATGAGTCTCTGGTCGGTACTCATTTTTGGTCGGTTGTTACGTGCTCCATGAAGAAGACATCACCATGAATCTACTCATACCATTCATCCGAGGAGATTTGCCCTTGGGTAGGAAATGGGGACATGCCCGACTGGTGTTTTTTTAATACTCAACAATTAATTAATTCAAAGAAGCTTTCCTGCAAATAAGATAATTGGAACCTTTACCTTTGAAGTTTTTAGCGGAATAACTTTTAGTAGTTTACTTTTCTAGGCGGCTTTTTAAGTATCGGTACATAACATAGTCGCCTTGGGTCCAAAGATTAGGAATTTGTTTTTAGTATTTTTAATAATAATTAATAAAATGATAGAAAAGTTTAATTTTGTAAATCTCTGTAATTAATAATTATTTTACAATTAAAATTTATTTATTTTTATAGATTATCTATATATGATAACCTTAATATTAAAGTGATGTAATTTGCCACGCATATGTTTCAACCAATTATGATGATATACATGCACATACCACAAATAGTAAACATTAAAAAAAAAAAACTCCGAAAGCATCAAAGATCATCATCATAATAATATTGTTTAACTATTAATTCATTCATTATTAATTTAAAAAATTTAAATTCTTAATATTTTCATTTTTTTAAATACATAATTATTTAACATTCGAATCTTTACTTTTAGACTATGCAGAATACCTTAATATGCTTTGCTTTAATTTGTTTTCTTATTTACTTTGCAACCTTTTATTAATTGCTGCAAAAAGATGCTTTAGAGTAGTTTTTTGCTAAAGTTTCCACTACCAAATATTTTTGTAGGCAGGCTGCTAAAGTGTCTTGTCTTACACTGACCATGATTGAACGATGATTAGGGAAAAGTATCCCTTCTTTTTCTAGTTCGGCCAAAAAAGTACTAATTTTTACTTGGCCCAATTTTATAATTGGGTGTCATATTTTTCATGATCTCCCACTCAATTTTCAACTTTTTTTTCCCTCAAAACAAAAAAAGCTAGTTAGTAATTTTGTTAAATATAATTTCTTTGGTGTCTTTAGGTGTTAATAATTTCATTCCTGCCCTTTGAAATTCAGATAAATTAGATGAACTCCACTAACATCACATATTTATCCTTTCAATTTTTGAAAAAAATATACCCACATCCCCAAGTTTTGAAAAATGATAAAGAAAATCCCTAAGTTTTCAAAAGGGACGTCAAGATCCTCTTTTGATCATAGTACCATTTAGCTCTCTTAACATGAAAAAATAACTCTAATATTTTATAATAAAAAAATAAAATATTAAAATCAATGCAATAATAAATATATTTTTAAATAATTTCAATGTTTAAAAAATATTTTACAATCTATTAGTAATATTTTATTATATTAAAGTAATTTTTTTAATACATAGAAACATAATATTGAAATTTAAATTATTTTGAATATTATGTAACATAATAATTGTAATATTTTTAATACATGAAATATTAATTAATTGTAAAATCTATTTAACTCTAAGAATTATTTAAAATCTCTATAATAGATACAAATATATTATTAAAATAAATATACTAGTTTATATATCTAAAATTACTTGAATATTAGTTGAATTTATTAAAAAATTTAAAGCTAAATTCTTTAGTTACCATATTTAAAAGGTATTATGGTAAGAAAAAAGTGTTGATGTCTCTTTTTAAAAATTTAGAGATTTACATGACTATTTCCCTAAACTTTAGGGTGTAACTCTACTTTTTTGTTTTTTAAAAAAGGTAAGTATTTACCTTTGTCATGTGTATCAATATTTCTGATTGTGATGATTGATAAAATAAATCGATATATTTATTGATGATTTCTTGGAGGTGGATTACGAGGCCAGATTTGGAAGACAAATAAAAAAGTGAGGCGCAGATTAATTAATGAAGATGAATTTAATGCTAGATTAACAATGTATGCTGATGATGTTGTGCTTATAGACGTATATTAATAGCGAGTTATAATTAATAGCGAGGTTGTTTGTTAAATGTCTGAAGTCTGAAATTTTATTAATTTAAGACATTTTCTAAAATATGCTTGTTTGTTTTTTGGAACTTATGTATGATTTTTAGACATTTACATCTGAATAAAAAAAGTAAACTTTTGTGACTTTTATCTGAATGACAAGTAAATATTGTATTAAAAAATATCTCTGTAAAATAACTTATTTCCTAAACTATAAAATTTAATCCTCTTTTTTTGTTTTAATTTACAAGGATATAAATGTCAAATAACCAAGTTTAAGATTTTTTTAATTGTAAAAATAAATAAGATGCCACTTATATTCAGATATTTAAAAAAAAAAAACAAACATGCCATTCAGATTTTCGTATTCAGACCCATTCAGACTTTAGAAAAATTCAGACGCATTTAAATTTCAGATAAAAAAACAAATGCTACCTTAGTTTCTTGTTGCCTCATGTCATGATTTGACCCTATTGTTACCAGCCGCATTCGGCAAATTCCAGTTTATAACGATTTAACTACAGAGAAATTCTATTGATTTTTGAATTTTTCATTTATAAAAATCAATGGGGAAGCAAACAATAATAAAGGAGTAATAATAATAATGATGATGATAAATTATAGAGATCATAGAACCTTTATAAGTTTTAAGTAATGCATAAAAATTCAAAATTGTCATAATTAGGTAAATTTGAATTATTTTTTACAAAATAATGTACTGCTGATTAAAATAAAAACTAAAGAGAGGGGGGGGGGGGGGGGGGGAATCTGAATCGTTGCTAGAGACAAAACGACTTTGAAGGTGAGTTTGACGCCCAACTTTGGCAAACCTTTCATGACAACTTTTCAAAAGCTCTTTTATACGTGGATGCCAAGTAATTCAATTAATAAAACTTATAACATTATAAGAAAATTTAGTAGCCAATAAGGCTGTTGGTATTAAAGTGTTGAATTTTTTTTTTATCTACAATTGCTATAAAAAAATATAGTTATAAAATAAACGTTAATAGTTTGAATAAATATGACTCTTAAATTTTAATTTTGACAAAAACAGTAAAAATGTTATACGTTCTTTCATCGTACTAGTAGTAAATCGAATCAATTTAACTTTTAAGACATAATAGTTAATATTTATCAAATACTTTATTATTGTAATTTTTAAATTACAATTCTCCAATATCAATACCAAGCGGAGATTAAGTAGTGGTTAATTAAATAATAATAAAAAAATATGTTAGCTAAAATGAGTAATAGAACGTTTGTCTAATAAGACTAAAATTACCATCTGTTAATTGGTTGTTAGTTAATAATAATTTAATATCCCATTGCACAAGACAAAATAACCACTAAAGACAAAATCCAGCCTTGTTCTAGCCTTGATAATTTTATTATGTTTGCCAACGTTACGCAATTAAATTTCATTTCATCATATTAAGAGACAAAGAAATGTTGATAAAACCAAGGACTTATATGATTATATATAATCAATCAAGATTCAAGAATCATGGAAAAGAGAAGAAAAAAAAAATTTAGTCGAATTGATAATAACATGGAGAGATTAAGGGTTTCTCTTTACTTAATGATTGTCTTGTCTATCTTTCATACTAATTTTGATGGTGCTAATGCTACAAAATTAAAGAGTGACAAGCTTTGCAGCCAGTGCTCCAATTGTGAGTCAAAACAGTGCCCTGCTAGTGAAGCTTATCCCCACATGACGGCATTCGACAACACGCTCATCGCCGGTGCCTTGCAGTCGGATTTTGTGGACTCCAATGATCGGGGAGTTTACTCGGTTCCCGATATCAAAGGTGGTGAATCTGAGGAATATAATGCTTATTTTGGCTGGAAATCCACTTCTGGTTCTACTTCTGGGTACCACAGGTAAGATGCAATGTTACAACATTGTGCACATATTTTTAATTTCTAACTAAATTGATCAATTTATTGAAATAAAAAACAATGTAAATGTGACCTGCATTATTCTTCAAATAGCAATTTTGGATGCATTTCTTAAATTAAAAAAATTGTTTTGGGATTCAAAAATCTGTTCAATAATTAAAGGCTATGAATTTTGAGTTGATCTTTTTAGTTTTTTGAGAAGAATATATCAGTGATTCTGCTCTAGTTTATTCATAAACTAAACCAGATTTTTCAATAAACTACAGGTTTAGCAACTACATGGACAAGTGCTCAGAGGGTCAAAGCTACCTCGCAGTGGACAAAAATAAGAAGGTGAGACTTAGATCATTGAGCTCCCTGGAAAGCTTAGCCGAGGCTGACTGGAAATCGATTAATCCACCGAAGAAGCTTAACCACCAAGAGGTCAGATTCTGGGTTTCTCGCATGACAGGAAAATGCCTCACAATTTTTCCAGGGAAGAAAATCAAGAAAGTTGTTGGTGTGGCTGAGTGCAAGTTTGATGGCTCGAATGTTAACCAGCTTTTCGCCTTCAGGTTCCATTTCCACAAGGCATTCTGTTGCTGTGGTGTTCACAATAATTAATTTTGTCAATACTTCTGAATAAAGAATATCAGATTGATGATAGTCCCCCGTTCAGCACTATGACTGAACAGTGCACTGTAGCATTCATTTGGAAATAAAAAAGACTTGAACCTTCTGGAAATATTACCCGAAGCCTTGTTGGATATTGATGGCAAAAATTTATAGCTCGGATAAGGTACTGAATGCTGCTGATTAAAATCAAGCACGAACACACGAATTTCTAGCCTCTAGTACTGAAAAGAGTGCACCAGTCGTAGCAATAATTAATAAACAGCATATCAGAAAAACTAAATTAAAAACAATATTAAGGCAAGAAATAAAGCCTTTACATCAGTTGGATTACTGCCTTTAAATTTCAATTGATGAACGCTAAAGTATATTATACTTTCACTATCACGGGGAGCTCCTTGAACCGTTTGCAGAGGTGACTGCCTCAGAACTCCCCTTACAAAATCCCTTTACTTCGAGAAAAGACAAAATGAAAAGAATCACTACAATCTGCAAATCCAACAATAATTTAACAAAAAGCATTAATTACCTTATGAAACTGCCATTCTGGAGTATCTATGATCAGTCGTAGATGAATTTGCCATCTATGGCTACACGAGGGATGTGAGATATTTGAGACCATTCTTTTCCTTTATACCTTTTGAAATCCTTTTTCAGCAATGGACAGCCATCAATATGTAATTGCAGGAGTGATGATGGAAGGCCAAACTGTGGAAAGGATTTGAGCATTGGACAGTTACTGATCCACAAATATTCAAGACAGGTGAGGTTACTAAAACCCATTGAAGAAAGGTATTTCAATCTAGGGGATCCCCAGATGATCAATTCTGTTAAAGAATTGGGCAACATCATTCGCATCTCCTCGTCTGGAAAGGACTTGGCATTATGGCATTCATGAATCCAGAGGCGTCTAAGAGAGTTAAGCCTGTGCAACCCCCACTCAATCAGTGCCTTGTACATTTTGACATCTTCAACTTTAAGTGATTTTAAATTGGTTGGAAAGCCTTCTGGTGGGAACGATACAATACTTGGACATTCGCTTATTTCCAGTTCTTGAAGAGAGTTGAGTTTGTGCATGTTGTCAGGCAAGGCTTGCAGTTTCTCACAACCACCAATTGAAATACATGAAATTGTGCTGGGAAGCCCTCCAACTGGAAAGGATGCAAGTCTTGGACAGTTGTGTAAAAACAGCCTCTGTAAACAATTGACACTGTGCAGGCCATCAGGTACTGACTCCAGCTTTGGACAATCAATTATGTAGAGGTATTCAAGCGCTTCAAGTAACTTGATTCCTGACGATATAGTGATGAGCTCAGGACATTCATAAATCCTAAGGTATTTCAGCAAAGATGGCGAAGAAGAACAAGCATTCAGTTCATCTTCAACTACCAACTGCTGCAAATTCTGACAATACCATATATCAAGGCTTTCAAGTGATAAAGGTAGCTTGCATCTTGCGATGAATGTTAGTGAATCACAATGGCTAATGTACAAGCTTTCCAGTTGTGCATTGTTGCCCATCATTTCCTCCGGTAAGGATTTGAGAGCTCTGCTATTTACAATTTCAAGAGACCGCAGATTATTGGGAAGAAACTGTACCTCCGGAAATGGAACAAGACTCATGCGACTTTCATCGATTGATATCTCATCTGGGTGGGTGAGAATATTCAGTCTTTGCACTGGCTTCCGAAATGGAGAAAACATATGATGCCTCCTTAGCTCAATCCATTGGGAATCACCAACTGCCAGAGTTTCCACATTCTGAAATCCTTGCTTTAACAACTTTCCCAACTCTAGAAAACTAGAAATAGGCTGAGTTGACCTGAGTAGTAACCTGGAGTCAGATGGGCAGTTATTGTATATCATCCCTTTGCATCCATATATTTGTAATAAACTATTTGAAATAGTCACACACTTCATCTGTTCAGAGTCAATTGGAGTGCTGCATGACAGTCCTTTGCATTCATCAATTTCTAACCTGCAGAGCTTCGGAAAGCTTGAGACACGAACCACCAAGTCTGGACATTTAGTAACAACAAGAGTCTCCAATGAAGGAAGAAACTCAGGCAATTTTCCTGACAAGTTGGAACATCCCACAACAGAAAGTTCATGGAGGCGAGGAAATGCTTCAACATGCTCATTTTCAATGATACTAGTGTCCCAGCACTCCCATGCTGGCATATTCTCAAAATGAAGAGTCTCTAATGATTGAAAAGGCTTTGAGCAACCTTGTTCATAAATCTCAGCACCGATAACTCTTAGCCTTGACAACCCTTTGACCGTGAGGTGTTTAAGTGAACCCAACAACCCGAGTGAAGGCAAAGACGTGCAGTTTTCACAGTTTTCTAATTTAAGGACCTCCATATTACAGAACAGAGGATCTCCAATCCATAAAGGAAATCTTAGGCCACCATAGCATTTGACTGTCAGCATTTTTATATTTTTATGAGGTCGTAGCATGTCAAGAACATTTTCCTCCCCTACCACATCTCGTGAGTCATCAATTTCAGAACCCCATTGTAACAGCAATGCTTCCAGGTGTTCTTTCTCAAATAACATGGCTTCTCTTGCATCTTGTGAATTAGTCATATTCTCTAATCCAGAGATGCAAAGTTTCCCTCGAACAAACTTTAGATCGCTCAAATCTTTCAAAGTGGATACACTACCCCTTCCCACAATAAAATTAGACAAAGTCTGGAGATACTTCAACTTTTTAACTCCCAATGGCATCTCTTTGAGCAAATTTGCACCTTCAATGTCAAGATGGCACAAATTGATCAAATTCTTTAGCTTGGATGGTAGATTCATCAAACAAACACAATCTCTTAATATCAAAATTTGCAAGTTCAAAAGTGAGCATGTTGACTCGGGTAAACTTCTTATCCTAGTGCCAGCAAAATTTAGGTATCTTAACAGTCTCAAATCCGTAAATGAAACAGGTAATTGAGTGATATAATACCCTTGCAAAGATAACACCCTCAACTTCTTGAACTTTGGCAATAAATCATGTAGAAGCATATTAGTTACAAAACTAACATCAGTGCCACCTCTTTTGAGTACTGGCAAGAATGTCCTCAAATGCTCAACTTTGTAGAGAACATTGAATTTATTTTTACCATCAAACTCACCACGGGTGTAACAAGAATGACGAACCTTTCTGAGTTTTTCAGTTGATAGCTTACCGGCATCTTCTAACCTGGAAATGGTTCTTCCGGAAACAAATTGAGCAAGATCTTGCACAAGGTCGTGCATCACAAATTTAGAACATTCACTACTTGATCGTTGAAAAATTGACCTCGACACTAGGTCATGAAAACACTTGCTGCCCCAATCCTCCAGACGCATATTGACTGCTGATTGTTGAATAATACCTTCAGCCATCCATAAGAAAACAAGCTCCTTCTCCTCGAACTCATAATCTTTAGGAAAAATTGCACAATAAGCAAAACATCTCTTCAAATGAGATGGAAGATGATGGTAACTCAATCTTAACACAGGCAGAATCCCACTTTCTTGCAAATCCCATATTCTGCTTTCTAGTACATCCCCCCACTCTTCATCTCTCTTGGAGCGCAAAAGGCCACCAAGAGTTTTTGCTACCAGGGGCAGGCCTCCGCACTTTCCATCAATCTTTTTCCGATATAATTCTGAAATTTGATGTCCGTCAACATCTCTCCCCTCAAATGCGTGCTTCATGAACACAGACCAACAATCTTCATCCGATAAACGCTTCAGATTATAATGTGCAATCGGTCCCATTGTTGATGCAACATGTGAATGGCGAGTGGTCAGAATTATCTTACTATTTGGTGCAGCAACAAGGAAAGGAGCTTTCAGGTCTTCCCACGAGCTGTAGTCCTCGTTCCAAACATCATCTAAGACCAGCAATATCTTTTTTCCGTCCACAGCCTTTTTCAATTCAACCTGCACTTCATTCAGAGCCTTGAGATCACAAGGCGCCGAGGTGATTGACTCAAGAATTGCCCTTGAAATGCTCAAGACATTAAAATTGTCCGAGACACAGACCCAAGCTTTTAAGTCGAACTTAAAATCTTGTACGGTCCTGTCATTGTAGACCTCCCGAGCAAGCGTTGTTTTGCCAACACCCGCCATGCCGACAATGGGGATTACACGAAAATGGGCAACACTTGGCTCAGCGCTCAACACCATCTCAAGAATTTTAGCTTTATCTTCATCTCTGCCATAGATGGCACGTTCAGTTGGCACACTTGAACTGGGCGGTCTTCGATGTGCAGCAGAAGTAGATGAAGGTCCTGCAGGAGTCAACTGCAACCCAAGTTCAGTTCTTTGTTTACAGAGTTCCTCCAACCGGCTGGTGATATGTTTAATTTTGGACCGGATACTGAAATTGAACTCAACACTGCTGGGGTTTAAACATGTGAAATAAGCAGCAGGGATGATGAGGCTCTGATGATCAGGATCCTCTGCCACCAACTTGCGCTTCAAAGCTTCTGTGGCGAACTCATCCAGCATGTCCTCTGCATCATAAGCCAAGTCTCGGAGATCTTCCAGCCAAACTTTCACAGCCTCGTCAGTCAGTTGCTTCTCCTCTGCGTCGCTGAGCACAGCCTGAATCATCTTCAAATTTTTGTCCCATTTTTTGAGCTTTGATTGAACACCTTGTTGGGTTGCAAAGTTGAGCAGCTCACCATTTGCCAATCTGTCAAATAACACCTGAAAGAACGCAGCGAGTAAGAGCTCTCCTACGGCCATGGTTTTGATAGCGCACCGGAATCGAGTCGTCAGAAGAAGTGAACAGTATTGGATTGATTTGCACACAGCTCTCCTCGAGGGGGAATATTCCACCAGCACCGCCAACCATTTAATTAATAATTAAAAAATAGGATTTTTATCCTCATTAAAAAAAAAAACCTTTTTCATAGAGGCCCTTAAAATATTCCAACCTTCTATAGATCTGAAAATAATTATCACTAATGATAAGAAATTATCATTTGCCCATTTAACATTTGGTCAAAGATCAGAGATTCTCAGGGTGCATTTGGTATTGTATCTCAAAAAATGTTTTCTAGACTTTTTTAGAAAAGAAAAATGATAATTTTGATGAGAAATTTTTAAAAATAAAAATATGTTTAGTAGTTTGTTTTCAATATAGTATATATATGAAAATGAATACAGCGAAAATATGTTTGACTATTTATCTAAAAATTTAGAGATAGTAAAGGAGAGTGGGGCAATTATTTTATTAATTAATTTTTTTAGTAATGATATTATATTTTGGGAGTTTATGCTATAATTATTGAAATTTGCGATCCATTAAATATATATATTGGTATTGTTCATGTTATTTAAAAAAAAAATTACTATATTATTATCTTATAAATATACAAATATATGCATCTACTTATATGTATCTATTTATATGAAAAGAGTATAAGATAGAAGAGTTATATAATAAAGTCATTTTCTACTTTTTTTCACAAAAGTGAAGAATGAGAGCATCTCGTTCTCATCAAAAATCATAACAATGCAGGAATAGGGGCTGCCAAACATTTTTTTTTTAACTTTTGTTCTTGAAAAACAATAACACCGAATGAAAAACGTTAACAAACAGCCATCAAAATCTTATAAAATTATCATTAGTCCATGAAGTTTTTAAAGATTTTTTATAAAAGGACTACTATCCCTCTAATAGCATATTATTACATAAAAAAAACCATGTCGGTAATTAAATTTTTAACTAAAAGTTAAGTGGTCCGACAATAAGTTTGGAAGAAAAAAAAATTAATTGACATCTGAATGATCATTTTACTATTGTGACATCACACTCTAACAAATGTTAATGAAATGCAGAAATGGTGACTTTGATAAACAATTGACGAACCTTTAGGCTAATCAATGATATTTTTAAAAAATCTTAAGTATTTGTGAACTTTCGTTAAAAATTAGGTGGACTATTGAAAATTTCCCTTATCATTAATAACAAGGGTTCAGCTATGGTGCTACAGTTGTATGGTACCACAATTGGATCCAGCCATTGAATTTAGTTCTGGTGACAACTGTGGGTTAGATTCAATGGTTGGATCCAGCTGTGGTACCATACAACTGTGGTACCATAGCTTTGCCCTAATAACAATAAGTGATTCAACAAGATGAGCCACTCATCATCACATTATTTAAGATAATTTTACATAATAATTTTAGAAAGAAAAATCCACCAAGACCTCTAAAGGTACTTAAAAATGTACACATAAATTCCATCGATTTTAAAAATGGTCACACATCTTATCTTTTAAACAATTTTGTCCGGATAGATTTCAATTCGGTTAGGGAAATTATAATCAAATGACATTGATTTTAACTTAATCAATCTTCATAAAAGAAATAATAACTTAATCACTGAATGACAGATAAGCTGTTAAATTATTGAGTATCTCAACTAAATAAATATATCATGTATATATTAACACAAGTGTGTGTACGTATGTATAGAGTTGCGTCTCTTTGTGTACGTATGTATAGAGTTGCGTTTCTTAGCCTGACTTTTTAATGACAACAACAATTAACAACAAAAAGTAGATAAGGTGAGAAAAAAGAAGCTTCTTAAGTAGTAAATATTAACAACAATGGCCTTTCAGGACCAATATATATTGTTATTGGAATAGAATACTTATATGATAATGGCATTATCTGAGTAATTATACAAGGTATACTTTAGAGCGTCCCATAGTCATGAAACAGGAAAAGCGAGAGAAGAATTTCCGAAGTGAGTAAATTAGCCATGTCGATTTGAATTTTTCCAAAATTAACTGGCTTCTTGCTTCCAAACCAAATTTCTGTAACCTTTTCTTACACGCAGTTTTTTAATTTCATTGTTATTTATCAATTTTAAGAACATGAAATACCCAATGAAAAAGTAGCACCAATGGAAAAGTCCTTATGATTCAATATTTGAATATTAAGTTAAGTCCTAATACCTTGTATTATACTCATCTAACATGCCCTTTTGACCTAAAGTTTTAAAAGTTATTGATTCATTACAACTGCTATTGACAAATTTAACGCAACTCAATTTCCCGACATAAATAAATTGGTGTGCGTTGTCCAATTTGATAAGTTTGTTAAATGGATCGTGTTTGGACTAATTTAAACTTGTCATGGCACGAAATCGAGACAATACGAACACGATGTAACAACCCGCATTCACAATTTTTGTTACAATTACCATTTACACAATAGCTTAATTTGTGTTAAGCTTATTTAAAAGAAAGAGAGAGAGAGAGAATGGGGTGTTTAATTAGAAATTGTGCTTGATTTGAAGCTGAAGAGGAAATAAGAGAAGCCAAAATTATTTTAGAGAAAGGGAGTGCACGCATGAGAGAGAGGGGCTAAGAGAGCTTTTGAAACGCAACCTGACCTAAAAACCAACCTGCCGCCCACTTCCATTTCCGACCACATTACTGGCAACGTAAGGTACTGACTAAACCCTCAGATGAAGCCAGTCATTTCTTTGCCATCATTGTTGTGCAAATTTTATTGAACTCGCAAGCGCACAAATCTATTGTAGAATAGATTAACGGTGACGAGTGTCGATCCCACGAGTGGGTGGATTTTAATTATATATATAATTAATTTTTTATGAGGGTGTTTGGATTTCTGGTGAAAGTGATTCAGACTATTCTAGAATTTAAATGGGAATGACAGAATTAAATTAAAGTGAAAACTATTGTAATTAAAGTACTTGGGTATCTAAATCCGTATTAACATGCTCCATGAGCTTAATATTCCTTATTAGTGTCAATTAAATCATGAGGGGGATTTTCACTCCTCATGAACCACACTCTAATCAATATGGTGCTAAGGGCTTCTCTTGCTAAATAATAATAACTTAAAATTAGGGTGCCTGTTAAACTAGGACGGTATCTAGACAAGATTATTACTATTTGTCAACGAAAAGTCAAAATATCCACAATAATTAGAGGGGAAGAGAAAATAAATTTACCAAATAAAGCTCTGGCACATGTTGAAACTTCACCTTCAACCCAAGCTTGAAAGAAACTTATCTACTCATAATTTAACTAGGGGTAAAGTGGAAATTTATTAAAATACGTAGAAAATATAAAATGGAGAAGGAATTACAGAAAATTGAACTCAAAAATAAATTCAGGGATGCCAAATTAGAGGAGAAAGCCCATTTTTTATAGATACATTGAGTAAATCATGACCATTGCATTAAAAACATTTCGAACGCTTAGGATTGCACCACGTCATTAGTCAATTGTACGCGGTTTGATCACGCGGTTTGAATAACACACGGTTTGACCACGCGATTTGAATAGTAACGCAGTTTGAACAGTGACGCGGTTTGGTTGTAAATAATCATGTGGATATACATGTACAGTACGCACAATTTTTCGTCACTAACATGCTGCCACGTCACCGATCAATAGTGCATAAGAATTTTGTCCAATAGAATCGTGACACCTCATTAGTCAATGCCACATCATCGATCAATGCCACGTCATCGTTCCGTATATATAAACAGTGTTGTGAACAGTAATATGGATAGTACCGTATATGTGAACAGTGACATTTTTCGTTTTATGTTTCTCCTAAGGTTTTCGACTGTCCTGAGTTCAAAAGTGATGTCCGTTTTGCTGCTGATCTCTCGTTCATTGTGAAATGACCATGATGCCCCTAAAATACATAAAATACTTAATTAAAATAAAACACTTTTAATTAAATCACAAGAAGCTTAAATACATAAAAGTAAGGATGTTAGTAAGACTTGAAATGTAAAATGATGATTTTCTCCTTTGTAAATATACATTTTCTAACACTCAACACACCCCCCCAACCAGCTTATTACTAGTCTTTAGCAAATAAAGCGAAAAGAAAATTCAAACCCAAAATGATTTTTTTAAACAATCGTGTTTATTCAATCAGACTAATAACAACAATCAAATAAAAGTATAAGCATTATCTCCAGTCTATAGAAACATCACACCCACATCAACCATCTACATGAATGAGCCCAGCAGACTTTGTCACAGTTACTTTTAAGAATGACATGTCAAACCCCAAAATCTCATCAAATCTCATTGGAAGTAGTGACACTCTCACAAGGAAATTAAACCCAATAAAAATAGTCACTTCAATGAATGCTAAATTTGAGAGAAAACAATAAACAAGTAATGTCACACGCTCTCACCAAGATGAAAGAAATATGCCCACAGCTTAGAAATAATACGATCTTAAGTCAACAAAAATGATAGTCAACCCAATTTATTTATTTTTTCTTTCTTTTTTTTAATGCATCACTACAGCTTTTTAGCCCATATATCTAGCTTTTACTTCAAAATATAGCTCCCTAAAATTAGGAAGGACTTTTATTATGATGTAACGTAGGCTAGGGACATGGCTAACAAATGAAGAAAAATAGGAAAAACAAAATATATGTTTGAGAAAAAGTAGAGATATTTTGGAAATTATAAGGTGCATTTTGCTTATTTATTATTATTTTTTCTTTTTTTCTTTTTTTTGAAACAACAATTCTTTTTGTTTTGTTTTTTTTTTTTTTGCACAACTTCACTGAACAAAATAATTATTTACTTTTTTCTCAAACATAAATAGGTGATGGAACTTATAAGATATCGGGTAATACTCCAAATCAGAGTGGGTCAAGATGATAAGTTTGACAAAGAATTTTTTTTTTTTTTAAAGGCTCAAAAGGGTTAACTATGGAATTTTCACAAAAGGGATGGCTAGAAAAGCTCAAGCGGGTAGATGGCATTTCCATCGTCTTTTAGGACTCTAAATAATCTTCCATATCTACTAGTTAGATGTACCTCAAGATGTAGCAGCACATTTTTTTTTATCTTACAAATTTTTTTTTAGAGGGTTGACTCAAAAGAAATCTAGAGATCGTATAAAATAATAAATTGATAAGTTGTATGAAGAATGAGCAAAACGGGTTACTCTCTAAGAAAAATGACAGGCTCAAAACCTTACTTGGAATTTATTATGACATGTGCATTCTTCAGGCAACTCATATTTGTCTCCGACATCAACATGTAGAGTAGCAAACATAACATAACATCACTTAAGACCAAAGATAATACAAATACTAAAATTTGAAAGTTATCGTGTCATCCAATGTTATAAAATCACACTTTTTTTAAAAAAACGACAGTCTACCCCCCAACCTATTCTAAACATGAAAAGAAAGTATGTATGCAAAAAGGTGAAAATAATGTAGAAAAGTTACACTTAAAATGATAGAAAAAGAAAATATTTTTTTTTTAACTAAGAAGATGCGTTTCTAGAGGCACTACACTCCATACTCAGCCATCTTCAACTAAAAAATTTGAAAGTGTATATTTATAAAGGAGAAATTAGAAAAAAGAAGTTAGAAAAGAAAAAAAAATGATTGTCAAAGCTTAATAAAGAAAAAGAAAATGTCTGAATTTTTTTTTTGGTTTTTTTTTTCAAACGAAGAATATGCGTTTCTAGAGTAACTACACTTCATATTCAGTCATCTTCAACACAAAACGTTAGTCACGGTTAGTCTCTACAACAAAAATTCTATAAAAACTTAACCAAGATTCCACAATTGTCAATTATTCCCTCCCTCAATCAGAATGAAACATTGTCCTCAATATTTTAAAGGAAAGAAGTAGAGTTTAGAAGACATCACTTGGATGGTGCAACACAAAAGAAAATATTTACAGGTGGAGAGTTAAATCTAATTTTTACTTTTTACTGCGGTTACTGTTACCATCATTATTTGGAGACTCCAACACAAAGGTCTCGGGGTCTGGCTCTAGTCTATAAGTTTGAAATAAATCAAGTAGTTCATTAGCAGTGTGAGCATAAATAAAAAGCTTTTTCGCTGTGGAATGAATGAAATAGTTTTTTATTATGGTTAAGAAATGTGATGAAGCCATCATAAAAGTTATTGACATTTAACAAACTGATGGGTTTCCGATGAATGTGCAAATGGGCCCAAGATACTAATGTGATAAGTGCCTCTAGAGTTGCAAGATCTCCTAGTAGGAAAATAAAAGCATCAGTATGATCAAGCATTTAAGTTATTCTTTCTTGCATACCTGAGACGACTAACTCTTCTCCATTCGGTGAGTCAGACAAACTACCCAAAGGTTTTAGGGCTCTTAGGATGATGACTAACACTTGGCTTCCTCTGACAAAAGCAGCTTCTGAGACCAATTTTGATAACCCTCGGTTACCTCCTCTGTTAACATATATGTTTTCATAATATTGATTTTGATGATAGCAAACAAGATTAAGAATGATTAATCTTTTAAGCTCAAATTATTTAATATTCTTTTTAAATAAATCATTATTTTCACATTATAAATGTTTCATATTTAATGGAAAAATGATTTTATGAAATTGGTTGCTTTTCAAGTTTATGGTTTAATTGAAAGAATTTTGAAAACTTTGAAATAAACAAGTATTGCTTGAAATTTTGGTAAAGGACTTATTTGAAAAGTGTCATAGCATTTTTGGCTATATCATAATTTCAAAAAGTTTTGGGATTAACAAAGTGTTACTTAGAAATTCTGAAATTGGACCTATTTGCAAAGTTTCATAACGTTTTGGGCCATAATACATTTTGATAAAGTTTTAGGGTCAAACTATAATTTTAGAAAATAGTGCACTGTGCAAGTTACTGCAGCAAGCGGCTTACCGGATATAAAAACCAAAAAGCCGGATATTGGGCAGAATGTATCCAGAACGAAAACGGCTTACCGAATTTCGTAACCGGCAAGCCGGATAGGCAAAATTCAAAATTTTGCCTTAACGGTAACATAAATCTGGCTTATCGGATTCCATAAACGGCAAACCGGATACGCCCAGAATGTGCATAACGGCTAGTAACGGCTAGTTTTTGAGTTCAAATTATATAAACTCAAAACCAATTCATTTTTGTTAATCCAAGCAAGCAAGAACAAGTGCACACAACATATATTGAGCTTCAACTTCGTGAATCATCATTCATTAAATCATCTTTGCTCTTCAATTTGTATATCCACTCTTAAAGAGAGATTGATTGTTGTATTTTTCATTTCACATCAAATTGTGAGAGTACAAGTATGAGAAACACTTGGGGTGAAGAGTTGGAGATATAATCTCTTGTTGTAAAGGTTCATTGACACCTTGAAGTCAATTGTAATCGTTTGAAGCCTTGGAAAGGCTTGGATAGTGAAATCCTCAAGCCCGGTGTGCTTGGAGGCGTGGACGTAGACGTAGACGGGGATTGTCGAACCACGTAAAAATCCTTGAGTTCGCTTTCTCTTCCCTTGTTCTTTAATTATTGTGCTTTGATTGAACTTATTGCTTTCAATTTTTATTAAGACATTAGATTGCTTGTTGTGTGGATTTGCTAGGATAATTTTTAAAATTTCAATTCACCCCCCCTCTTGGGTTGCACACTTATATTTCATTTGGTATCAGAGCGAGGTGCTCTTGTGTAGACTTAACCGTCTAGAGTTAAAGATTAATAGCAACCCAAATTAATTCAACTTTCATGGAAGGCCAATCCACCACTAGACCTCCATTCTTTGATGGTAATGACTATCCTTATTGAAAAATTAGGATGAGAGTGTTTTTACAAGCCTTAGATTATGAAATATGGGAAATAGTTTGTGATGGTTCATTCATTCCTAGGGAGAATGTTTTAAGTGAGTTGGATAAGAAAAATATGTCTTTAAATTCCAAGGCTATGAATGCTTAATTTTGTGCCTTAGATAAAAAGAAATTTCATAGAGTTTCAAATTGTTCTAATGCTTATGAAATTTGGAGAAAACTTGAAATTGTATATGAGGAGACTATGAGCGAGGAGGAATTTCATGAAGTGTCAAATTTGGCACTTATAGCAATTGGAGATGAATTGGATGATGAACTTGATGAGGTAAATGATCTTCCTACTTATGATGAATTACATGATGCTTTTAAAGAATTGCATGATGAGTGGATGAAACTTGGTAAAAACAATGCATGCCTTAAGAAGAAAATGCTAGAACTTACAAATGAAAGGGATACCATGCAAAAATGCATTGATTCATTGAATGGGAAGATAAAGGAATTAGAATTAGAGAATAAAACATTGCATGATGAAGTTGCATTATCAAATGAGAAATTTAGCACTTTACACAAACATCTAGAATCACATGTAGATAACTTGAAAAATGAAAAGGATGCTTTACAAAAATGTAATGATTCATTAGATGAAAAGATCAAGGAATTGAAATTAGATAATGAAATGTTACATGATAGGATTGCATCATTTAAATGTAAACAAAGTACTTCATATGAGCATGAAAAATCACATGTTGATAAATTGATGAAAGAAAATGATATGCTTAAGAAAAAGAGTAATGAGCTCAATGAAATTGTGTTAAAATTCACAAATGGGCAAAAGATGTTGGATAAATTGATTAATTCACAAAAATGTGTGTTTGATAAAGGAGGACTTGGTTATAAGCCAAATTTGAAACAAAAGTATTATAAGAACTACTTTGTGAAGAGAACATCTATTAACAATCAAGTTGTATGTCATTATTGCAATCAAAATGGTCATATGAAGAATAGATGTCCAATTAAAAGAAATGTGTATTATGGAGCAAAATGTATTTGGGTTCCAAAAGAAATCATTGCTAACACTCAAGGACCCAAGAGTATTTGGGTACTAAAGGGCACAACGTGAATGTTTTCTTTGTAGGTACCACAATCAAGGAATGGTGGAGAAGTTCCTTGATGAAAGCTTGTGAGGATAATCACTTGAGCATGAGCTAGGAGAAAAAGATGAGGCAAGATGATTTAATTATTTTGCAAAACCGGAAAGCCGGATTCGCATGGAAGCTTGCTGGAACAAAACCAGATTTCCGGTTCAAGTCAATCCGGAAAGCCGAATTTATGGAGTCTCTCGAAACCAGCCAGCCGTTTAAGCAAACCGGCAAGCCGAATTCGTGCTTCATACTCTCGGGCCAATATCCGGCCAACTGGATCACAAATCCGACAAGCCGAATTCTGAGGTTTATTAGCACTATTCATCTTTCTTCCTCATTTGGTCTTCACATGTTCTTTCTCTCTCCAAAACTATGAGCTGCTCACCTCTATTTTCATTCAATTTCTCTTCATTTCTAAAATCATTTTAATTGATTCAAACTTACTATTTTTACTCAATATCTTGAAAATCCGAATTTGTGCATTTTGAGTATTTCAAATTACCACTTCCATAATGAGCTCTCTTTATGGATTTTATCATAGTTTTTTATTATATTATGCACTTACATTTTCATATGCATTGTTGCTTTCATTGTGGATTGATGATGATTATTGTTTGATATTTGGATGTTTTATATTTGGATAATATGTTTAACATTGAGTGCTTTATTATGATTATATATAAGATGATAGCTTGTCAACTCATCATAATGTATTTGTTTTGATTTTAATGATTATTTAATGCCGAAGCATGACAAATAAGTGATATGCTTTAATTCTCAATCTTTGAATACTTACATATTTCATGATTGTGTGATGTATATGCATGATAGATGAGTTATATGTTATTTCTTGTATTAGAAGTGATTATGGTGGAGAATTTAAAAATCATACATTTGAGATTTTTTTGTAATGATTTTCCATTGTGCATAAATTTTCATCACTTAGGACTCCACAACAAAATGGAGTTGTAGAGAGAAAAAATAAGTCCATTCAAAAAAATGGCTAGGACCAAATTGATTAGACATCATCTCAATAATACTCTCTATAGGCTTTGGAATTATAGAAAACCCAAAATTGGCTATTTTAAAGTTTTTGGATGCAAATGTTTTATTTTTAGCATAAAAGATAATCTTGGCAAATTTGATCCAAAATTTGATGTTGGCATTTTTCTTAGCTATTCAAACACAAGCAAAACTTATAGAGTGTATAACAAAAGAACTTTGATTGTGAAAGAATTTATACATGTTATATTTGATGAGTCTAATTCTTCCTCTACGGAGAAAGTTGTTGTTGATGATAATGTAGATGAAAAGTTACAAGAAGATTATCAAAGGATAGCCAAAAGAATGCACCACTTAAAAATCAAGAGGAGCAACATGAAGAAATAAATGCGGAGTAAAATGAAGGTACTTTCTCATACATTCCCAAAGAGTGGAGGTATGTTTCTTCTCACCTTAAGAACTTAATTTTGAAAGATCCATCACAAGGTGTAACTACTATATCATCACTTAAAAATATATGTGAGCATTTATAATAACAGATTTGATCACTTGTTCTTTAACTCATAATTATGGCTTTTCTTAATAGTTATGTACTTATGTTTTTACTTAAGTTTTGATGATAAAGAATGTGCATTGATGATTATATTGTATTTGATGAAGCTTTGATCTTATGCAATCTATGATTAGTGAATGAATGTATTTTTTGTACTTTATCGATGTATTGTTAAATATGTCTTACTTGTTTTAAATGATATCCAAAAAGGGAGAAGTACATATACTTCGAGATTTTTAAGCATATGAGATTTTGTTTTTGTTATGTTGAAATGTCACATTAGATATTCGATGAGTTTAGTTGTCTTTATTTATAAAATGTGATTGATAATTATGGAGCTTGAATATTTGATAATATGCATGCCAATTTGGTAAAGAAATCAAAACCTCTTTGTGAAGAAGAATTTTCAAAAATTCGGCATAAACTTGGAATGATTTGATTTCTTGATGATTTTTGTAATTGATGATTATATGTGCGTTGCTTGATGAATTGAAGGAGTTGTTGGTTGGTTATTATTGTTTAAGCTTATATGGAAGTGTTTTTAACCATGTTGTGTATTTGAGAATTTGTTCATTTTTAAGGGGGAGACAAATATAATATGTTTTTGGATAAAATCATTTCGGTTAAATTTTTTAATTGGCCATATATTTAGGGGGAGCATATAATATGATTTTGGATAATAGGCATTTTGAATTTTTTTGTTGTCCAAAGGGGGAGACAAAATAATATATCATTTCGATGTTATCAAAAGGAGGAGAATAATATGCATTTTGAGTAATTGTTTTGATAATTGGTATTTGATTATATGATGATGATAATTTGTGAGTAATATTACTAAATTTGTATTTGAGGTGATGCTTGTTGTTAGGGGGAGATTCTGTCGAAATTTCCATTCGGACAACATGGGTAACAAATTTGCTATTTTTATTCTTTTCCTTTACATTTTCTTTTTTATGATGAAGGGGGAGAAGAATACATGTTTTCAAATTTATAAAAATTTGCTACTTTTTTCTTTGCCAATTAAGTTTTTCTTTTTGATGATGAGGGGGAGAAAAATCCATGTATTTAAATCATTAATTTAGCTAATTGGCAAATTGTAAGAGAAGATTATATTTAGGGGGAGCAATTTATGGAATCATTCTTTAAATACATGAAATGTTTGTCATCATCAAAAAGGGGGAGATTGTTAACATATATGTTTTCATAATATTGATTTTGATGATAACAAACAAGATTAAGAATGATTAATCTTTTAAGTTCAAATTATTTAACATTCTTTTTAAATAAATCATTATTTTCATATTATAAATGTTTCATATTTAATGGAAAAATGATTTTATGAAATTGGCTGCTTTTCAAGTTTATGGTTTAATTGAAAGAATTTTGAAAACTTTGAAATAAACAAGTATTGCTTGAAATTTTGGTAAAGGACTTATTTGAAAAGTGTCATAGCATTTTTGGCTATATCATAATTTTAGAAAGTTTTGGGATTAACAAAACATTACTTAGAAATTCTGAAATTGGACCTATTTGCAAAGTTTCATAACGTTTGGGGCCATAATATAGTTTGATAAAGTTTTGGGGTCAAACTATAATTTTGAAAAATAATGCACTGTGCAAGTTACTGTAGCAAGCGGCTTACCGAATATAAAAATCAGAAAAACAGATATTGGGCAGAATGTATCCAGAACGAAAACGGCTTATCGGATTTCGTAACCGGCAAGCCGGATAGGTAAAATTCAAAATTTTGCCTTAACGGTAATATAAATCCGGCTTACCGGATTCCATAAACGGCAAACCGGATACGCCCAGAATGTGTATAACGGCTAGTAACGGCTAGTTTTTGAGTTCAAACTATATAAACTCAAAACCAATTTATTTTTGTTAATCCAAGCAAGCAAGAACAAGTGCACACAACATATATTGAGTTTCAACTTCGTGAATCATCATTCATTAAATCATCTTTGCTCTTCAATTTGTATATCCACTCTTAAAGAGAGATTGATTATTGTATTTTTCATTTCACATCAAATTGTGAGCGTACAAGTGTGAGAAACACTTGGAGTGAAGAGATTGGAGATATAATCTCTTGTTGTAAAGGTTCATTAACACCTTGAAGTCAATTGTAATCGTTTGAAGCCTTAGAAAGACTTGGATAGTGAAATCCTCAAGCCCGGTGTGCTTGAAGACGTGGACGTAGGCGGGGATTGCCGAACCACGTAAAAATCCTTGTGTTTGTTTTATCTTCCCTTACTCTTTTAATATTGTGCATGATTAAATTTATTGTTTTCAATTCGATTAAGGCAATAGATTAAATTGTTGTGTGGTTTGCTTAGCTTAAATTTTAAAATCCTAATTCACCCCCACTCTTGGGTTGCCTAGTTAGTATTTCATCCTCCATATACTAAGTGTAGTTTTCTCTCTACTATACTTCGAGCAAGATCTATGGCTGCCTCAACGAACTCTTTATGTTTGCCATAGTTAAATCCAGAAAGCACACAAATGTTCTTCAATTGTTTATCTGAAATAGTTGCCATTGAGATACTTCTCAAAAATAATTTGTAAGTGCTTGACAAAAATCATTTTAAGAATCTTGGTGATAGTGGGTTACAGCTGTGTATGAGGTGGCATGTTAATGTCAATTAACGCGTAATGCATATGACTCGAGAGTTAAAAAGGAAACAGTAAAAAGGAAAAAAACAAATAATGATAAAATAAAATTATTAAAGACAATAATGTAAATGATAGAACAATATTGAAATAAAACAACACTGAAGTAAAATGATATTTACAGGTAGTTGCGACTGTGGCTCACATCTTCCTTTGGTTTTACATCCAGAAACGGCTTGAACGCCCTCTATGGGTCGAATTCTCTTTCTGAAATAATGGTCATAACTGGAGAATCGCTCCTTGTACATATCCACTGGGATGCGTTTCAAGAGACAAAATGATATCATCCAATGACTCATTATTCAAGCCATCCCTAATGAATTGAATCTTATCTTCCATGTTATCAGACATCATTCCTAAAGAACATGATTTTTTTATCACATCTCATTCTGGCACACTTATGACAAGCAACATAAATTCTTCAAGCTCTTCATTTTCTTGCATAATTTCCTTTACCCCAACCAAGCAAGTATGCAATAAATTTGGGAGGTAATTCACCTACCAATCATACTTTAGCCTCAATTAACTAGCGGATGTCAGCAGGTATGTTATTCCTCATCAGCAATCGCATGTGTTCGGACCGAGCTTTATAAATTGTAAGGAGGGCATTCTGAGAAAGTGAAGGGAATCGATTGTGAAGCTTTACTAGAATCTCATGTCTGTCCATATCTTCGCCTCAGAGTATTAGTTATTATAGAAAACTGAAGTAACTGACTTGATAGTCACGGAGTACCGTTATCCGCCACTTCACCGGGGTAACAAACTCAAGCTCACAAACAAAAAAACAAACTAAAACACGCAAAGAAAATTACAATCGTCCTCCTATTGAATTTATCTCAAGCTCCAACTGGATATTGTAGACACCTCCCTCAATGTCTCTGAGTTGGCTTTCTAAATCCTCAACATAGGATACTAACTATGGTGGTTGTAGAGCCCAAATATGATGTGTTTTACAAAATCGAATCTGCCTTTTGAGATGAGATTTTACATGTTGAAGTCGTCTAAGAATGTCCAAGAGGAGCTGTTTAGCTGAGGCACTCATGATTAACAATGATAAAAGAAAACATAATGGTTAAACAAACACACTTATTTAAAAATAATTTCAATTAACAAAAGAATAGTAAAAAGAAAAAATCAAATCAAATCAAATCACTGAAAAGAAAGAAAAATCTCAATTCAAATATGGTGGGTCACTCAAATTTATTTCGGTGTCCTCTCTATGTGGTTGGTACTCTAGATATGGCTTTAATACATCACACTTTTGTTGCGCTACTTTGATACTTCAATTATACTTCTTAGAACAAAAATCACAAAACCTAAAGGATTGGCATAAACCTAATTCTATTCATCCCTACAAAATCCTTCCCAAGCGATGTAGAATGTCACAAACATCTACACATTTTCGGTTGGGAATTGCTCTGATAGCATCTATCATGACCCAACCTAGACCTGGCAAGATATTGTCTGCTTTGGGCCTTAACAAGGCCCGCACGGTTTTGTTTCTGGGGTGTCCATACACCCTAAAATGCTTATTGCCAACTAAATTTTGAATCACCCCTTATAAATCCAACATCTCTCCCGTGCTTTGCTGATGTAGGATTTGCCAAGGATGTTACATATCTATCAAGACCCAACATAGACCTAGCAAGATATTATTCGCTTTGGGCCTTAATAAGGGCCCTACAGTTTTATTCTTCTGGTGCCAATACACCCCAAAACGTATCTTGCCAATTAAGGTGTGGATTACCTCTTATAAACCTAGTATTTTTCTTGTACTTTGCCGATGTAGGATTTGCCTAGAGTGTTATATATAGTCCCCTTAGGGACTCAACGAGCCTTAATAAGGCATGCACGGTTTTGTTCCTGGGGCGCCCATACACCCCAAAACGCGTCTTACCAATTAAGATGTGAAAAACTTGTTATAAATCCAGTATCTCTCCTGTGCGTTGCCGATGTGGGATTTGCATAGGGTGTTATATACACCCCCTTTAAGGACTCAGTATCTTCGCTGAAGTTTGCCCCACCATCGCTTAAGAGGACACACGGAGCCGCTTTGATACCATTTATCATGACCCAATCTAGACCTGACAAGATATTATCCGTTTTGGGCCTTAATATGATCCGCGCGGTTTTGTTCCTGGAAGGGTTACATCCAAATATCAAAGGGCGATTGATCATCCTTATGCTTAATAATGATGTTGATTTAGTGGATCAGCCAATTCTTACTAAGAAGGATATTCATGAAGCTAAAGCTACAAGGGATCAGAGGAATAAAAAGAATCAGCAAGGTGGACCTCAAAATGGAAGCTTTTATGAGGAGGGCACCTAGTGCCAGAAGCATGTTGGTGGAGGTAACAAATGCGATAACAAGGTTGTTCTTGATACCACCGCTCGGAAGAACTTTCCTACTTATCGTCATTGTGGAATGAGTCACCCTGGTGAATGCTATTGGAAAATTGGAGCTTGTTTTTCTTGTAGAAAAACTAGACACAAGAATATGGATTTCCCAAAGAGGCGTAGCGGGACTGCAAACACTTAGACTAATGAAGGGCAGAGGAAGAAATTGAAGGTGCAAGGGCATGTTTTTGTGCTAATAGAGAAAGATGCTGAGGTGTCCAATGATGTGGTGTCAAGTACCCTGTCTTTATTCTCTAGAGAAGCCAAAGTTCTTTTTGACCCCGGTGCTACATATTCATTTGTATCTTGTGTGTTTACTCGTTGTGCTGATGT
Organism: Citrus sinensis; assembly: GCF_022201045.2. Classification (NCBI taxonomy): domain Eukaryota; kingdom Viridiplantae; phylum Streptophyta; class Magnoliopsida; order Sapindales; family Rutaceae; genus Citrus; species Citrus sinensis. Next base: position 33,003,533 of record NC_068558.1, on the reverse strand, counting down.
GCCGATCACGCCACTAAATATTCATGTGTCAATGAGTACCCTTATGGGGGATTGCCAGTTGGTAGATTATATTTATAAGTCATGTGTGATTAGATTATGTGATAGGCAATTTCTTATGGACGTCCTACTCTTAGAGATGCACAATTATTATTTGATTTTGGGGATGGATTGGTTAGGACCTTACAATGTTTTAGTGAATTGTTTTGCTAAAGAAATTATTTTTCGCCTACCTGGTGAGGAAGAATTTCATTTTCATGGGAATCAAATGAGTCATAGAGGTTTAATTTCTATGGTTAAGGCAACAAAATGCTAAAAAATGGGGTGTAAAGGATTTTTAGCATATACAGTTGCCGACCATTCTGATGAGGCATGCCTTAAAGACATACATATTGTAATAGAGTTTGTTGATGTATTTCCTGAAGATCTTCCTAGACTACCGCAGGGTAGAGAGATTGAGTTTACTATAGAACTAGTTCTCGATATTGCACCTATTTTTAAGGCACCATATTGGATGGCACCTATTGAGTTGAAAGAACTGAAAGTCCAGTTGCAAGAGTTACTAGATAAGGGTTTCATTTGTCCTAATGTCTCACCTTGGAGTGCTCCCGTGCTTTGTCGATGTGAGATTTGCTTAGGGTGTTACATACACCCCCTTTAAGGACTCAGCGTCCTCACTGAGGTTTGCCCCACTATCGCTCGCCCCACCATCGCTCAAGAGGACACGTAGAGTTGTTCTGATATCATATGTCATGACCCAACCCAGACCTGATAAGATATTGTCTACTTTGTGACTTAATAAGGTCCGCACGTTTTTGTTTCTGGGGCGCCTGTACACCTCAAAACGTGTCTTGCTAATTAAAGTGTGAATCACCCCTTATAAACTTAGCACCTCTCCCATGCTTTGCTGATGTGGGATTCACTTAGGGTGTTACAACTTTAATCCTTATACTGTTAGCAGTCCCAATAATGGGCTAATTACAAATGCTCTCCAAGGGCATGTACTGACAGTGCGGATCAGACTGCTTCACTTTGGATATCTCATAAACCTGTTTCAACGTCGCCGTAAACGTCATCACATGCCCGGGCCGGCTGCTGCTTGACGCAACGCCCATTGCCTGTTTGAGGTACCAAGTAACCGATGGAGACTTAAAGGTGAACTCAAACATATGGTCTTTGAAAGTCATTATCGTGACGGACATTGAGGTACCTAGCTTGAACTTCTGCGTGCGTGCATTGGAGTCCTTGTAGAAAGCCATTATATTGAGACGCTAAAAACCTAAAAGTGCATTCACTGTTCCTTCTCCCCTTACACCGCCGACTGCTACTGTTATCTGGATCGTGGCTGCCACCGGCCACCAATTCAGAATCTCTTTCAATGTTGCCATGTGGGGGTTGATGACTCTTGATATTGAGGGTTTTATTATTGTTATGTGCACACACAACTATGCTAAAGTCACTAATACTTTTATTTATATAACAATTTAAAAAATAAAATTTTCTTTTAATCCTATTAATTATTTAGGTACTTTTAAAAAACAAAAATATTTAGTATGGCAGTTTATGAGAGAAAGTAAGTAGGGGATGAAAAATTGATAAGAAATAAATTTTCAAGTTACTTAAATATGGTTGCATGTATGTTGTTACATGAATATGACGAACATGTTACATATATGATTTTACATATTCAAGGCACTTGTTGACGCATAATTTTTTCCCACCTGCGGTCAAACCAAGTGCAACAAACAAAGAAAAGGTGAAATGGTGCCCAAAATGGTGGTTTCCGGCGTGCCCATGCCAATGCTTAAGTCAATATAGTTCTCTTTGGAGTTGAATCTAAGTTGTTTCAATTCAGTAGAGTGTCCATACCTTCTTTGGCAATTTTTCCTTAAAAATACCTTTATAGAGAAGAAAATACAGCATGCTTCTCAGAGTGGGTGTTGTTACCCTATTTTTGAGGGTGTTGTGGGTGTAGTGGCCTTTGTAGCCAACTTCCTTACCCACTTTTGCAATGCTTATGTGATTCTTCCTTAATGATAAGTGTTATCCCAAAATTCCATCCTTCTTGGCATGATGGGTGTTGATTCTTTCAAAATTTAGACCGAGGTCTCCTTATTTCCCATCTTGAAGGTTCGAGACTTCCCTGACAACACAATCCTTTCCTTTGAGGGATTTGATTTCCTCTTTTGGAGACTTTAGCGCCGCGGCCCGGCCGCCCCCCACCCCCCCGCCCCCCACCCCCCCCCCCCAACGGGGTATCATTGATTCCCATATCAATAGCACTCATTTTTTATATCAATTGCAAGTATACAAATTCAGCATAAGTTACGATAAAAATTAAATTTAATAATAAGAATTTTGTTAGGGAAAAGAAAATAGTCAAGTGAAAGGTATTCTAAACTTTGTGTTTCAGGATTTAAAAATGTTCTTGGTAGCTCTTTTAAAATAATAATTAAATAATGAAATCGAAGAGAAAATAATGAAGAGGAAAGTAGAGGGTAAACAATAGTAAAAAAAATAATGAAAAGATTGTCTTGTTTTTTTATCTTTCCTTCACAAACAATTAAAAAGGACGAGATTTATTCTCATGATTCACTCACAAAATAGATTTAGATTCGGTGTTGAATTGGCTTTTTTGTTAATATTTTAAATATATATAATTAGTAATTATTGAATAAAAGTATAAAATTAATTATATCTTAAATGTATATTGCTATACATGTATATATGCAGAAGATTATAAAGAGTTGAATTAATATCACTCAATACTGAATCTAAATTCTCATAAGACGTGGTACCAACCATGTTAATTTTTGTTTTTATTTTTTTCAATACCACAAAACAGCCTATATCAACAATTTTGATTGCTAGACTAATTTGAGTGTTAGTGTCGTTTACCACAATGCACAAATGTCACAATAAATTTAAAAACTCAAAGCAGCTTAATATAAAAACGAAGAATATTGATTCCAATTGTTCTAAAAATGAAATAAATAACACCTACGTGGAATATTTGAAGACTATTGAACATGGGTATAGAATAGAGTGCTAGGAAATGCGGACAACATTGGCATGCGAATAAAGCTAAGAGAGCTCATCTAGGAGCTTTTGTTGTTGTCGAGTTCTCAGGACCGCCAGCTTTCTTATCAACAAAACCTGTAGCCTGTAGGGCCATTGGAATTTACTTTTATGAAGAGTTACATTTACAGCCGCTGTATTGTAATGTGGGAATGTTAAGGGTTTTGGTTAATGACATTGGATTCAAAATCCGTTATTTTGAAATTAAGAAATTACTAATTAACATTTTAGTACAGTTTGATAATAGCTTTATTACAGGCTTACAGCTTAGTTCGCATGTTAACTTTGTTTCCTAGCCTTTAGTTACCAATACCATTTAATATTGTACAGATGTGCTATGATACATAAATTTTAAGCGTAAAATGAAAGTTTATAGCATTTAATAAAATATGATTTTTTAAAACTAATAATTTAAAGAAACAAGGAAAATAAATGTTTTTCACCAAATAAAATTGTTTATAGTAGGCCAAATACAGAGAGAGTCAGGTGCGTTTGTAAAATTGCTTGTATTAATTCTCAAAGATGCAACCCTTGAATTTCTAAATTTACATTTATCAATGGAAGCTCATGCAGAGATATTTAATCCTTTGGAGCACTATCATTGAAGGTTGTTTGGTGGAGTCCACACGGCTTGAAAAGAAACCAGAACTTTGCAAGTGTTACTCCATTATGAATTATTGGAGGCCAGCAACTGGAGGAATCCACGTTCGCTATTTTCAACCTAATCAATCTATCCACTTTTCTTGAAGAGTTGTTTCCATTTTGTCATGTCAGTTTAAAAAACCCTGTTTCTCGTCTGTTTCTCACTAAATCCCGTTCGGGCCCTTTCTCGCCGGCAAACGAACGAACAAACAAACAAAACCATGGCAGAGCTCTTACTTTCTGCTTTCCTTGATGTGCTGTTTAACAGATTGGCTTCTCGTGATTTGTTCAACTTTATCTGTCAAATTCAAGGCGGGGTATCTTCAGAGCTCAAGAACTGGGAAAGAAAGTTGAAGATGATTCAGGCCGTGCTGAGCGACGCAGAGGAAAAGCAGCTGACGGATGAGTCTGTGAAGATGTGGCTGGACGATCTCCAAGACTTGGCTTATGATGCCGAGGACATTCTTGATGAGTTTGCTACTCAAGCTTTGGAGCGGAAGTTGATGGTGGAAGATCCCGATCAGCCTGGTTATAGCACTGGTAGTAAAGTTCGGAAAATGGTCCCTGCAGCTTGTTTCAGTTGTTTCAGTCCAATTAGCGCTATTAAGTTCAATTCCAGTATGCGGACCAAGATTAAAGATATCACAAGCCGCTTGGAAGATCTGTGTAAACAAAGAATTGAACTTGGATTGCAATTGACTCCTGGAGCTGGAGGGACTTCATCAGCTACTGCTGCACACAGAAGACGAACCAGTTCAAGTGTTCCGACAGAACGTGCTGTGTACGGAAGAGATGATGATAAAGCTAAAATACTTGAAATGGTGTTGAGCGATGAGCCTGCTGTTGCCAACTCTCGTGTAATCCCCATTGTCGGCATGGCTGGGGTTGGGAAAACAACCCTTGCTCGGGAGGTTTACAATGACAGGGCCGTTGAAGATTTCAAGTTCGACATAAAAGCTTGGGTCTGTGTCTCCGACGACTTTGATGTGCTGGGCATTTCAAGGGCACTTCTGGAGTCAATCACCTGCAGGCCTTGTGATCTCAAGGCTTTAAATGACGTGCAGATTGAATTGAAAAATGCAGTGAATGGGAAAAAATTCTTGCTAGTCCTGGATGATGTTTGGAACGAGAATTACAACTCGTGGGCAACCTTGAAAGCTCCTTTCATCGCCGGTGCGCCCAATAGTAAGATAATAGTCACCACACGCAATTCACATGTTGCATCAACAATGGGACCCATTCAACACTATAATCTAAACGCCCTATCAAATGAAGATTGCTGGTCAGTATTCATAATGCACGCATTTGATGATAGGGATATTAATGCACATCAAATTTCGGAATTATTTCGTAACAAAGTTGTTGAAAAATGCGGAGGGTTGCCTCTAGCAGCAGCGACTCTTGGTGGCCTTTTACGTTCCAGGAGACAAGATGCATGGGATGAATTATTGAACAGCAATATATTGGCTAACTTACCTCAACAAAGCGACGTTCACCCTGTGTTAAGACTGAGTTATCATTATCTTCCTTCTTACTTGAAGAGATGCTTCGCTTATTGTGCAATTTTTCCCAAAGATTATGAATTCACGGAGGGGGAACTGGTTTTCTTGTGGATGGCTGAAGGTATTATTCAACAATCAAGTAAGGGTAAGGAGTTGGAAGACTGGGGCAGTGAATGTTTTCATGATCTAGTGTCAAGGTCGATTTTTCAACCATCAAGTAGTGACAATTCTAAATTTGTGCTGCATGACCTTGTCCATGATCTTGCTCAACTTGTTTCGGGAGAAATCATTTTCAAGTTAGAGGAGGCCAATAAGCCATCAAGAAGATTCGAACGAGTTCGCCATTATTCATACTCCCAGGGTTGGTGTGATGGTAAAAATAAGTTTGAGCTCCTATATGAAGTGCAACATCTAAGAACATTTTTACCTTTAAACAGAAGATTTTATGTAGGCCCTAGTTACATAACTGCCGCAGTTCTGTATGATTTGTTGCCAAAGTTCAAAAAGTTGAGGGTGTTATCTTTAGAACAATACTATGTCACTGAGTTACCTCATTCATTTGCAGATTTGAGACTTTTAAGGTGCCTCAACCTTGCTGGCACTTGTATCAAAAGCTTGCACGAGTCAACAAGCTCACTGTTGAACTTGGAAGTTTTGATATTAAAAGATTGTTCTCGTCTGATCAAGTTGCCAACCAAAATGAGAAAATTGATTAAGTTACGTCATCTTGACATACGAGGTGCAAAATTACTTAAAGAGATGCCTTGGGGAATGAAGGAGTTGAAGAATCTCAAGACATTGTCTAATTTTATTGTGGGCAAGGGTGGCTCTGTATCTGGTTTGAAAGATCTGAAGAATTTAAAGTTTCTTCATGGAGAACTTTGTATCTCAGGATTAGAGAATGTCAATGATTCACAGGATGCAAAAGAAGCCATGTTATGTGAGAAGCAGAATCTAAAAGCATTGTCGTTAGAATGGGGGTCTCAATTTGACATCTCAAGAGATGAAGCGGTAGAAGAAAATGTGCTTGACATGCTGCAACCTCAAAAAGGTTTAAAAGAGCTGACAATCAGGTATTATGGTGGTGTAAGGTTTCCATCCTGGGTCGCCAATCCATCATTCTCCACGATGGAGGCCCTTATATTAAAAAATTGTGAAAATTGCACATCCTTGCCGACCCTCGGGTTGTTGAGTTCACTTAAACACCTTGTTGTTGAAGGGTTGAAGAAATTGAAAAGCATTGGTGTTGAGTTTTACGGAGAGGGTTGCTCAAATCCTTTTCAAGCACTCGTCACTCTTTACTTTGAGGATTTGCCGGAATGGGAGAATTGGGATACCAAATTCGATGAAAATGGTCTCGTTGCAGAATTCTGTAGCCTCTGTGAGCTTTCCATTGTAAAATGTCCCAAATTCTGTGGAAAATTGCCGGAGCATCTGCCTTTGCTGGAGAAACTTGTTATTAGTAAATGTGGGGAGTTGGTAGTTTCATTCTCAAGTTTTCCGAAGCTCTGCAAATCAGAAATTGATGGGTGCAAAGGACTTGTGTGCAACATGTCTCCAATTGATACTAAGTCCGTTGAGTGTATGACTATTTCAAATAGTTCATTCCAAATATATGGATGCAAAGGGATGATATATAATGATTGTCGAGCTGCTAACTCTGTGACTATTTCAAATCTTCTGGAGTTTGGAAAATTTTTAAAGCAAGGATTTCAGCAAGTAGAGGCTTTGTGGATCCGCGATTCTGACCAGATCGAGTCACGGCTTCGAACGGAGAAGCCAGGACAAGGGCTACATGTTATTACCCGGCCTGAAGAGGTATCAATTCAAGAAAGTGTCGTAAGGCTTGCTTCATTTCCAGAGTTCAACTTTTTTCTCAATAATCTGCGGTCTCTTAGAATTGAAAAGGCCAAGACTAAAAAATCCTTGCCTGAGGAAATTATAGGCAACAATTCACAGCTGGAAAGCTTGTATATTAGCAATTGTGATTCTCTGACATTCATTGCAAGACGGAAGTTGTCTTCATCTCTTGAAAGCCTTGAGATATGGGATTGTAAGAACTTGCAGCATTTGGTTGATGGTGAAGAGGATGATCCTTCTTCTTCTTCTTCATCTGGGACGCTGAAACGCCTGAGCATAATTCGTTGCCCAGAGCTGACCAGTTTGCCATCAGGAATCCAGTTACTTGAGGCGCTTGAATATTTCGAGATATGTAGTTGTCCAAAGCTAGAGTCAATGCCCGATAGCCTATACAATCTCAACTGGTTACAGCATGTTAAGATATATAATTGTGCAAGTCTTGTTTCCTTGGGAGAAAGAGGGCTTCCCGAAAGCATTTCAAGCGTAGAAATTTGCAGATGTGAGAAGATTGAAGCCCTGCCCAGTGACATGCACAAACTAAACTCTCTTCGACGTCTGTCCATAAGGGACTGTCCAAGTATTGTGTCGTTTCCAGAAGGTGGTTTTCCCACCGGTCTAACATCACTTTCTATTGGTGGAGATGTGAAAGTGTTGTATAAGGCACTCATCCAGTGGGGGTTGCAGAGGCTTACCTCTCTTAGACGCCTCTCGATTGATGAAGATTGTCATGAAGCAGAGTGTTTTCCAGACGAGGAGATAGGAATGATGTTGCCCACTTCTCTAACTCATTTGGAGTTTTCTGGATTGTCAGAACTGAGATATCTATCTTCAATGGCTTTTCAAAGTCTCACCTCTCTTGAAATTTTGAATATCTGGAAATGCCCAAATCTGACATCATTTCCAGAAGTGGGCCTTCCATCCTCACTTTTGATATTAATGATTAATGATTGTCCAAAGCTGAAGAAAGAGTGCAAAAGGGGTAAAGGAAAGCAATGGTCCAAGATTGCCAGCATCCCATACGTGCTGATAGACTGGAAATTCATATACGATCCAGATTCGGAGTAGATCATATTAAATTATTACATCATTCTATCTCTCATCATCCTCCATAACAAACAAGGTCAGTTGATTTCTATTATCCACTTAATCCTCTGCCCTAAGTTAAATTCAATTTTCAGAACCCTGCTAGTTGACTGTTTAAAAATGGGAATTGCGTTGGAGTAGAAATGAGTTTGGTAATCAAAGTAAGTAGAAAAAGTTTTGGTAATCAAATTAACTCTTTTAGCTTAATCAAATTAATATATACATATATGCTGTTGTTATGGATATACACTACTCTACATTCTATGATTTCTTATGCTTCTGCCTTTTTTCGTTTTTAGACAGATGATTCTATTTTGTGAGCTTAATCCCCTCTTATATATCTGTATGCTTTGTTGGTAATTAGTAGTTTAGTACTTCTTGTATTGATTTAATACAGCTTCTTGTATTGATTTAATACAGTTGGTTCTAATTCCGGAACTTGTATGATTCATTATAAACTAAATTGATTTTTATACTCTTTTGGTGAGTGATAATAATAAAAAAATAATAATAAGAATAAATAAATAAATTTGTAAATCAGCCAAATTTTATTCCTTGCTAGTTTTTAATATATATACTTTTTTTTATAAAAAAAATGTTGTTACGATCAAAGACGTATGTACATTTTGTATCACATTGGTTTTGTCAGTAACTTTCGTAGATGCAAGATGAAGTTTCAAATGAGAATTGAAGAGTAGAAACCCACTGCATAAAAATGATTTATTAATTTTATTCCACTTGCATGAATTTCGTTGGATGCTTCCCGATAGTTAATTGAGGTAACAATTGAATATTTAAATGATTCATTTCATCAAATTTTTTTATACAGTTTTCACTTTTCATCTCTGACCTTGAAGTACTTGACTACTTGAAAAGTCGACAGTTTATTCTGAGTACTTGAATAATTAAACATTTTTTATTCTGAGATTTAGCATTTTCACATTTAACTTTTTTTTTTTTCCTTAGTAATGCAGAGGTAAATGGAAGCCCAAGAATACCAAGATGGCAACAAATTTGAAGCAACATTTAAGAGGAAAACCAAATTTGATGGAAGCTGGTGGAGAGAACAGAGAGAAGAATAAGGGGAGCTCTGACAGTATCGAAGCCATGCAATGCGATAGGCGTTTGAGGATCATTTGGAGGTGCACTTGCTCCGAAGCCTTCATTTTTCACCACACAAATTGAGTACTTGCAATTGATGTGTTATGCCTGCAATTGCTGTAAAGGCACTCACCCAGTGGGGCTTGCACAGGTATACCTCTCTTCAAAGCCTCTCGATTAGTGGATGTCATGAAGCAGAGTGTTTTCCAGACGAGAAGGTAATGATACTGCCCACCACTCTAACTCATCTGTCGCTTGAGAGATTGCCGAAATTGAAAACCTCACCTCTCTTGAATATTTGAGGATCGAGGATTGCCCAAATCTCACATCCTTTCCGGAGGTGGGCCTTCCATCTTCACTTTTGCAATTAATCATCTCCAAATGTCCAAAGCTGAAAACTGAATGCAAAAGGGATAAAGGAAAAGAGTGGCCCAAGATTGCCAACATCCGTCGCGTCGAGACATACGGTTCGGATTCTGTGGAAGAAAGGTCAGTTGATTAATTGAATAAGCTATTCAATTTCTGCTTTTCGTTGAATCTAAAACGCAAACATGCAAGTATGAGGATAGCTATTTGTTTCATTACTAGAATAGCTGACGCTATCACTTTGATGACACACAACCAGTGGTACTTTAAGTACCATAGAGGAATAGTTGGTTCTAATTCCAGTTTTTTATTATTTATTAATTTTACTTTCAACTCATTAATTTTTTCACTCTTATGGGTGAAGGGTAATGTCAAACAGAAATTTCAAAACTTAGCCAAATTTTAATTGTAGCTTTGAAATAGATTGAGCCAAAAGGAATTGTTTTTTAATTAGGCAGAAAAGGAATGGCAGTACCTAGAGGTGGCAAAAATACCAGCCCGGTCCGGACCCGGACCGTACCCGGGCGTTGCGGGCCGGGTATTACCCGGCCCGGGTATGAAGCCGGGTCGGTCTTGGGCATCACTTGATAAACCCGGAACCCGGATTTTATTAAAAAAAATTATAAAATATATATTATTTTAAATATTTTATATTTATTTAACTTATTTATTATACATATATAAAGTTTTAAACACTTAAAATTTATATTTTCATGTCAAATTTTATTGAAATAAATTTAAAACTTATAAAATTACCAAAAAATAAAAAATATATACACATAAAATATTAAAAAATATAAAATCCGGGTACCCGGATTAAAACCCGGCCCGGACCCGGACCCGGACCGGTTGCATCCGGGCAGGGTCCGGTCATGGCAATACCCGGACCCGGCCCGGGGTTTTGCCATCTCTAGCAGTACCTAGCCTATGCCTTAGTGTAGGGATCTGCAAAGCTGAAACTACTAGTGTTCTATTCGAGCTGGAGAAACTCAATAATTGTGCTTCTGGCTGCAGATAAATCTGGCAAAACCAATGCCTCAAATGATACAAAGTGATTGATATTGATGCTTGATGCTTGATGTTGCCTTCCAACAGCTAGTGCAAGAGAAAAGATAAAGGCCGATCGAAAAGAGCCCGATCCTGCAGGAATTGAATGGCAAGATTTTTTCACAGAAACGTAGAGAACAATAGACTTGATGAGGTAAAAATTTCATAATCCTCACCTGCCACCCTGCTACTGCTAACAAATAGTCAATGCATACATGTAAAGCCTTTTTAAGAAGTTTATAGGTTGTGAATTGCAGTATCCAACTCTTATAATTTGTACATGATTTCCCTTTTGTTTTTTTCTTGCTTGCCTTGCTTTCCTTTGTTTTTATTTATGAATTAAGAACACCAACATTAGCCAGAAGCATCTAAGAGTTAACAAAACTAGACAAACAGGGAGATGCAATTGCTCCCAAGCCTTCATTCTTCACCACACAAATCCTGTGAGTACGTGCAATTAATGTTGATGCAAAACATTAACTTACTGTGAAGATGGCAATTTTTGTGCAGGGTATTGGTTTGTTGATGTAAAGCTTTAAACAGATTAGACTGACCCAGCAGGCTTACTGGATGTTGTATCAATTCAAAATCCAATGAGAACTTTGCTTCCGCTACGGCAACAAGAGCCGGTTTGCATTAATTCGATCAGCTGAAATGACAAGGCAAATCACACCATCAAGCAGGATTTAGAGAATACTCAGATCAATCATCCATTTCATCAACTGTGAATGTCATGATGGTGGCTAGAGGAGGAAACAGAGGATGTGTTGTAATGAATTAAGAACAAGAGATTCAATTATCTATAGCCCTTTTGAACTTCTGCTGGTGAGTGGTAATTAAAGAAATTGGTTAGCTTACTCTATGTTTCAATCTATTCTTTACATATAAATTTGACACTAAATTTGCCTAATCTGTGTTTTCTTTCAGATGATCAATCAATTTGCTTTTGAAATGGACTTAAAATAGACTGGCACATGAGGCATATCAAGTTCGCTTTTGGTCCTTGTGATAAGATGTGTAATTTTCTGTTAGCATATCTGAGCAGGAATGAACAGAGCACCGTTAGCTGCGTAAACATCAGAGTAGAGGATTCAAGCTCTTGCTGACGTGTCAAGGTTGTTATACACGTGTCAAGGTTGTCATCAGTAACAAACTTTGTACATGTTGTAAATAGATTCCAGTAGCTTCATTAATTCAGTTAGAAAGATTCCTTTGAGCTATTATATAAACCGTTTGTTGTAATCATTTTACTCATGATGATTAATAAATCAAGTTCATGATCCTAGTATCTTCTCTGTTATTTTCTATCACTTTCTTATCTGCCAAACACTTCAACACTATTTCAAACATGAAAATTAATGGCGATGGTGGTAAGTTGTGTACTTGTACTTTCTTCCAACGCAATTGCCTTCTTTCGAGTAGCATTTCAAGTTAGTTTATCTCTGTTTGGTCCAGGATTATTTCCAGAAATTGAGTGATGAAATCAAATTGACACTGTCTTGGATTGAAAGAGAATATCTGTGACCAAAGATGGCTTAAGTTTAAAGAAACATCAGAACAGGCACATTGATGCTAGCTTTATTGATGCTATTTGACTTCCAGACGCATATACACATGTACATGCGCGCACAAACATTTGTGCGAAGAAAATATTTGGGAAAACTTTAAAAAATAACATATTCTCTAATAGACTTGAGTAGTCATATTTGACCCACTTAATTTATGTCATTTATCCCTACTTCTACGTTAACAATATTTATTTCCTAATCGCCCTTAACATCAATATTTGCCATAACAGAGCTATAACAGAGAGTGGCTTCTCTATTCTCCTCGATTATGGAATCATCATCACTCTTGAGAAACTTGCAACTGTGATCAAGGTTGCAATTTGCAAATTTGGACATTGACTCTTCCTATCTGAGTTTGTTCTCCAAGCTATTTGATTCTGAATGTCAGATTTGGTGGTGCGACGGTAGCAATAGCTACTCTTGCTGCTGCTGCTGCTGCTGCTGCTCTGCTGCTACAATCGAAGATCAGAAATTGATTGTTATTGCTACTGCAGCTCCGGTATTTTGAATTCCCAGTTTTTATTTCCAAGCAAGTTAAGTAGATAATGGTGATTTTCGTTAGCAGACTTAATTAAATGAGTTCAAATTGACATTAGCTAAAAGAAAATCACATATCCAATTTCAAATTGAAGAAGAGCTCATAAAAAAGTGATAAATAAATAAAAAATTGCTAAGTAATGGTCATTTTATAAATAAATAATAATTGTGTGAAGTGTGGCTCAAGAGATAAACTGAAAGGTCAAATATTATTATTCTTTTTATGAAAAAAAAGGGTGAAAATCTTTATATAAATTTTTCTTCTTATTTTATAATATTAAAAAGAAGGTTTTATTTAATGTTATATTATGATCTTATTTGTAAAGAGGTCATCAATTTATTAATGTTGTATCAATCCTATTACATTTTCCTAAAATATTTTAGAGCAGTAAATGCTGAAACGAAAAAGTTATGAATTTTTGAAATATTTCAATTTTTTTTTAAAATTGAACATTTATATCACGACGATCATAAATTCCATATAATTATATTGAAAACTTGAGAGAACATAGTTTTGAAATATGCACTTTGTAAGATCTATTCTATGTGTAAAATACAATATAGAATCGAATTCGTTTACCACCCCTTCCAATCCTGCGGACTCCATTAAATTTTGTTTTTCATTAGATTTTTTAACAGTGAATTGAGCCAAAAAAAGCTTAATACATTTATAAGAATTATGGTAATTGTGACAGTCATTTGGAGCCTGTAATTGAATTTAATTATATGGAGGAATCCGCACCGGTTTTGACGAGTAACAAAAGCATCAAAATGCATGCTCTCCAATCTTTATTAATGGCTTTTCATGTCTTACATATAATATAGAGTTACGGTAACTCAAACACTAAAAAAAAAATACAAACCGCCCCCTTATTTATATTCATTGTTAGATAAGAATGATAATACAAGTGTGTTAGAGTGCAATTTATGCACTAGTTTTCCATTGTTTATTTCCCTTAATATCGATGTTTTGCACTTAATAATAGTGATTTTTTTTGTAGGTGCAATTCTATTGATTGGTGATAAAATTGAGCTACAAGATGATGTTTAAGGATGATTGTTCTCTTGGAGAAATTATGAGCGCCAGAAGAACTTTGTTGATAAGGCGTGGGTGCGTGCTGTCAACTACGGACCTGCAGTTTTTAGTTTAACGTGTTTTGTATTTTTGGTTATTTTTGTAATTACGAATTTAATATTTCAGATATTAGTATTTTATTTTAAATAGAAGTCTAAAGGAGAAGAGAGAGAGAGTATTTAAGGGAGGAATCTATTGTGAAAAAAAGGAGATTTTTTAGAAAAGAAAGAAACCCTAGATCTAAACTTTTCTCTTCTCTCTATGAAGAACTAAACCTATTATTCTGGTTGAAGGTTAATGAAGTTTTGACTCATCACTACTGTGAGATCTTTCTTATGCTTTAATTGTTTTATTACTTTTTGGGTATTTGTTTATTCTCTGAATTATTATCATGATTATGTTTGTTAATTAGATAATTGGCCACTATTTAATTATCAACTTAAGCTATTGTCAATTAAAGGATTCATCGTATGAAGATTTTAATGTTTGTGACAAATAACATAGCAGTGAGTTGTATTGTGAGAATAAACAATCTAATTTAAATGAACCATCGTATGTGTTTGTTGATTAGGATTTGGGTCTCTCTGGTTTCTCAGGCTGTCAATTGATTAAATCCTATGATCGTATCTAGGGTTGTCTATTGATTAGGGAAATAACCAACGGCCGTACCTTGGTTATCGACTAGTTAAGGAGAGATTGGCTATTAGAGGGTCTCAGTAGCTATAACCGGTCTATTCATAAGTAATAATAATTTATATTTGAATCAATGATCAGTAGTCGAATCAAACTGAGTTAATTCCTTCAACCAGAGCTTTCTCCAATTTGAATTATAACTTTAATTTGCATTCTTGTTATTTTAATTTGATTTTTATTATTGTCAACAATTCCCCCATTTTACGTTTTACATTTTAAAAGGATTTAAATAATTACCGATCTCTGTGGACACGACCCTGCTCAATCACTATACACAATTTATTTAGAGTAGGTATTTATTTTTGCTGGCTTCGACAACCACCAAAGTGGGTTGATATATAATTTGCAAGAATAAGTAATTGATTATTGATGAAATATTCTTTGGTGTGATACTATTTTACAGATGGAATTTGAAAAAAGAAAAATCAATACAAGACAATATTGATTACTAATTTGAAATTTAATTAAATTTAGTTTGAGTAAATGGTTTATTTAACCATTTGAACACTCTCGAGATTCCAATATTCAACATTAATCACCTTGACTTGAAATATTTCTATATTGATCGCTAAAACATTTGCTTCTCTTGGAAGGTTTTGGTTTACGTCCCCCACCTTATATTCATTGCTTGATTTATTCTACAGGTAAAGGTCCGGCCTAACCCGCCACCATCTTAGTGGATTTTAATTAAAAAAATAATGGTTTATTTAACCAAAATTCTCTTTGTTGTATTTTTCCCATTTGTATTGCACTTATAGTCTTGTCAGCCAAACATTATGGACACTTGAAACAGAAATTGATAGAAATGATGCTTGTTTGTTTATCCATGCCATATTTATATTTCGGTGTGAAGTGAAGTTCTCTTACATTTACTGCAATGAATGTTCATTATTACAAATTTAAGTCCTAATCTACAAACTTAAATCGTCACGTCAAAGAGATGTGATCATTACTATTTAATTATATTTCATACAGTTTTGATAGGATGATCTCAAATATTAAGATGGATGGGGTTATTTGAAAGTTGAAACCACTAAAATAGATACACTCATTTATTAATAACTTTTTTTATTATCATAAAATCCATTAAGAAATATACCACAAAGAACAAGATATATTATAAAACATAAATGAAAAGCAAACAACTTTACTCACCCACTCTTGGGATTCATAATTTTTCTACCTCAGAATCTTAATTTTATTCAATATCAATCGTCATTATGAGATTCTAGCCATAGAAACTAGAATTCTAACCGTAAGTGTTGGGTAGATGATGATTGTTAAAACAATTTCTCCATATATATTTAGGGCATTAGGGTTTTTTTGTTTTTTCAATTTTATTCTCTTCGTATAAATAAACTGCTAATGTTCTTGCTATGAGTAGCAAGTATAAAGAATAACAAATATTCAATTGAAAATAAATGTAATTTTATTGACGTGTAATATGTGAGTACTGAGTAACACCATTTCACTTCCCAACCTTTAATCTTAGCTTATTGCTATATATGTACGTTGAAGGGATCTTTTTTGTTGTAACAAAGCCCAAGCTTTGTCTAACCGAGAAAGAATAGTCGTACAAAAACTAGGGGAAGGAAGCGAAATAAAGAGAAAAAAATCACAATTATTTTTTATTTTAATTTATATGGGTGTTAGCCAATGGGCTCATAGCCATTGACAATCTATGTATTCAGAGATTTCCAGTCCCTGTCATTGTTGGGACTTGATTTCTCTTCTAATAAAATTGAGTGGGGATCAATTTATCTTTTCATTGTTTTGGGTAAAATAGATATTCCTTCTGTTGGGATTATATGCTCTTTTAAAGCATATTAATTTATTTTCTGATTAATAAAATATTTGAGATATTTTCAATCACATAAATATATATTGAAAAATGTCTATTTAATCATATTATATGTATTTATGTGATCATCATATGGATTCACAGAAGACATAAATACAAGTTATTTTATGAATAAATAAATTTAGTTCACAATTGATAAATACAGTCGGGCGCTCTATTTATGTTTAGACTGTAGTAAATTCATTGAATGATTCGTTTTAATCATGTATGAATTTACTGATGTAGTTTGACTACATTGACCTGGATCACATATGAGATTTAATTAACCTTGAAATGACTGTCAGACTTATTAAATCTTATAGACATTGATTTTACTGTAATCTTAATCTTGAGTTAGTTATAATTTCATGATTGTAATTGTTATTCCATTTGAGTTACCAATGGGTACGACACACACTTGTGGTCAAGATTACCCGATATCTTTTTTGTTGTAACAAAGCCCAAGCTTTGTCTAACTGAGAAAGAATAGTCGTACAAAAACTAGGGGAAGGAAGCGAAATAAAGAGAAAAAAATCACAATTATTTTAATTTTAATTTATATGGGTGTTAGCCAATGGGCTCATAGCCATTGACAATCTATGTATTCAGAGATTTCCAGTCCCTGCATTGTTGGGACTTGATTTCTCTTCTAATAAAATTGAGTGGGGATCAATTTATCTTTTCATTGTTTTGGGTAAAATAGATATTCCTTCTGTTGGGATTATATGCTCTTTTACAGCATATTAATTTATTTTCTGATTAATAAAATATTTGAGATATTTTCAATCGCATAAATATATATTGAAAAATGTTCATTTAATCATATTATATGTATTTATGTGATCATCATATGGATTCACAGAAGACATAAATACAAGTTATTTTATGAATAAATAAATTTAGTTCACAGTTGATAAATAGAGTCAGGCGCTCTATTTATGTTTAGACTGTAGTAAATTCATTGAATGATTCGTCTTAATCATGTATGAATTTATTGATGTAGTTTGACTACATTGACCTGGATCACATATGAGATTTAATTAACCTTGAAATGACTGTCGGACTTATTAAATCTCATAGGCATTGATTTTACTATAATCTTAATCTTGAGTTAGTTATAATTTCATGATTGTAATTGTTATTCCATTTGAGTTACCAATGGGCACGACACACACTTGTGGTCAAGATTACCCGATATCTTGGTGGGAGCAATTATGAGTATTGGAGTTATAGATTAACAATATAGAATTTGTACAACACATCTCTTGATGGGTTTTCGGTATTTGATCATAGAATTCTTTGGCCAGAGTGTGTCAACATATTTAGTATGTTGAAATGATCATTAGAGAAAAGTAGTAAGTATCAAGGAATAAGATGTAATTAAATCGATTGGACATTTGAGATGTCGATTTAATTAACGATGTGGTACAAAGGATTATGCAGTAAAGAAATCAATGTGGCTTGAGACGAATTATTATTCGAGCATACAATTATGGAGGTCAGTTCCAATCTTTTAGTGGAGTAGATTTGGAATTAAATAATTGGGCTAGTTTAATTACAGGCCTAATTATTTCAGCCACTATTGTATGTTCCCAAATGATCCCTGGATTAGCTCATTTAATTGACTGCGCCACTACTGAATTAATAAGCAAGATAACTAGTTATTTTGGTTAAAAGCCTAAATATATTATTTAGTGGGAGGCTCCATGTAATGTACTTGTGTCTAAGGGGCCTTGTGTTATTTTACAAGGTGGGCCCCTATGACAAGAAAGAAGTAATGTTACTTTTGGTTTATTATTTTTAATTTAAATCAAAACTTATTTAATAGAATTAAATAATATAAAAAAATGGAGCTTAGGGTTTCCACTAGATAGAAATATAAAGGGGCATATTTTCTCCCAAAAGAAACAGAGCAACCACTTTATACAGATCAGCGAAAAAGATTTTTCTCTCTATTGTTGAGAGAAAGATTTTCTCGTGCTAGTTGTTTTAGTGGTGATAAAGGCGTCCACACGTCAAGTGCAGATCAAACTTAAGTCATAGCCTGGAAGATTATTTGGTGGCGAATCGTGATCTAATAGGAGTGGTGGTGACGGATTGTGATCTAGGAACCTAAATCACCTCAGCGGAAAAGGCTAAATCGGATTTTTAAGGTACGATTTCTATATTACAAATTGTTATATATTGTATGAGAGCGATCCTAAAAGTTTTTATAAATATTTAAAAAACTGATTTTTCTCCAACACCTTCGATGTCAAATGAGAGTAGAATTTCGTGTTGTGCCATAATAGAATGACTAAGGAGGTCCCAATCGATTTCTTATTATAAATATCAGTAGAGTTTTTATTGTAATATAATTTTTTATATTTAAGCTAGTATAGAGAAAATTTCTAAATTAGTGGTAGCTCTATGAGTATTTTAGTAGATTTAAATAGACCCACATTTTCAAAATTTCAGGCACTAATAAGATCAGTTTACTCAATTTTGTCATAATTATACCAGGCATCTGATATATTTTATTTCATTTTTTATGAAATTTACCAGATTAACATGTTTTTAATGTATTTTCTAAAATCTTTGATAAACTCATTAGATAAATACAGCTAAACAATTTTTAAAATATGGTAAAAATAACCATACAAAAAAAAACAAAAAAAAAATTGTAAACACGATGTGATTATACCATATCATATCATAACAGTAGCTAGCTCATAAAGTTTCTTTAATCTTGTCAACTAAATTTCCAGGGCCATGTGAAATCACTTTTACGGAGTTTATTAGAATGATCATATGTCACTTGATTACAAAGTAATAATCACAATACACGCAGGATTGTCTTTGATTTCTATGTCACATCAAGAAATTTCGAGGATGAATCCTGGAAATTAACATATAAATTTCTAGGAAGCAAAGAGTTATGTGGAGAGCTAGCTATACGCTATTGCAAACCTAGAGAATCAATCAACGACTTTCTGTTGTTGAGTATAAATATCCAGGATTCTTGTCTGGGATGAATATTTTAGTTTTATCATATATAAGCAAAAACTTCAAACATGAGATTACTAGTTATTAAAAAATAGAACTGGAGTCTGCATGTATCACACATGACTAATAATGTAAACATGCGTAAAAAATGCAGTTAAATACTAGGTAAGCCGGTATCAAAAGATGATTATCAGGGTGAAAAAGAGGAAATTTTCTCTAATTCTTGGTGAGATCAAGATTATTATCTCTAAATCAAAGATTTTACTTTTTCTTTTTTTTCTTCCCAAATAGAGGAATTAGAAAGTTTCATATTAATATTTTAACTCCCTACAACCCTCAAGATTCGAACTCGGTGATCAATAAGTAAAGCAGCTTAAAACTCACTCATTCAAGTCCGTGGGGCAAATCTAAACTTTTACTTAGAATAAATATAGGTTGATATATATGGATAATAACAACATTGAACTATTACGCAATAATAAAGTTCCGTTCTAATAATTATGACATGGACTTCTAGACCATTTTACGGAATTAAATTAATTAATCATAGAGAACCTGTTGGCATTATGCACTCTTTAAAGTATATTAATTTATTTATAAAAATACATATTCTGATTATTTGAGATGTTTTTCAGATATTTTAATTATATAAATATTTTGAATAAGATCTATTTAATCACATTATATATACTTATGTGATTATTGTATAGATTCATAGAAAATATAAATATAAGTTATCTTAGATTAAATAAATTGAGTTCACAGTTGATAAATAGAGTATGGTACTCTATTTATATTTAGATTGTAGTAAATTCATTAAATAATTTATCTTAATAATGTATGAATTTACTGATGTAGTTTGACTACATTGACGTAGATCACATATGAAATTTAGTTAACCTTGAAATGACTCTCAAAATTATTAAATCTCATACGCATCGATTTTATTGCAATATTAATCTTGAGTTAATTATAGTTTCATATTTGTGATTGCCATTTCATTCGAGTTACCAATGGACGTGACATAAATTTACGGTCAAGATTACCTAGTATCTTGGGCGAAGCAATTATGAGTAGTGAGATTATAGATTAACAATATAGAATACATCTCTTGACAGGTTTAAAATACTTGATCATTAAATTCTCTAGTCATAGTGTGTCAACATAATTAGTATGTTGGAAATGATCGTTAAACTAAATCAATAAGTGTCAATGAATAAGATATAATTAAATTAATTGGACAATTGGGATATCAGTTTAATTAGCGATGCGTTATAAAGGATTGTTTAATAAAGAAATCAATATGGCATGGGTCGAACTATTATTTAAGAATACTATCTTAGATAGCATAGAATTATGGAGGTCAATCCAATCTTTTAGTAAAGTAGAATTTGGAATTAAATAATTAGGCTTATTTAGTTATAGGGTTAATTATTACAGCTATTATTGTATGTCCATATGATCCATGAGTTAGCTCATTTAATTGATAAGTAAGATAACATATTATTTGGGTTAAAAGCCTAATGGCTGGAGGCTTTATTTAATATGTCTGTGTATAAGGGTCCTTGTATTATTTTACGAGGTGGGTCCTTATAGCAAGCACAAGTGATGCATTACTTTAGGCTTTATCTAATTTTTAAAGGCCTAAAATTTCCACCAAAAAGATATATAAAAAAGCTTATTTTCCAAAAGAAATACAAGAGCCACAATATGCAAAATAGAGGAGTAGAAATTTTTTCTCTCTAACTTTTAGAGAAAAACTAGTTTTCTCTTGCTAGTTACTTTCAGCAGTGATAAAGGTACGATTCATGATGGCGGATTGTGATCTAATAAGATTCATGGTGACAGATCGTGACTTGAAAGCCTAAATTACTTTTGTGAAAAAACAATGGTATGATTTCTAAATTATAGTAATTCTACATGTTGTATGAGAAACGTGATCTAAATATTTTCATTGCAAAAGATCTTTAACCAACATAACCAAAACCTAAAAGATGTTATCCAATATGAAACTATTGTCGTAGATGGGAAAGAACAAAAGATTCATAACATTAGAAGTAGTGGCGTATCCAGAAAAAAAATTTACTAGGGGCCAAATTAGATAATAGTAAATTTTAAAAATTAAAACTTTGAATATATAGAATATTTGCTAATACATTCATAAGTGTTCTCAACGCATTTTTTTATATTTTGAAAATGTTATGTAATAGACTCATTATCAATATTATTAAATATATCATTTCTTACAAAAACAACTAAACTATCATTCATTCCATCTGATTCTAGAAATAATTCTTTACGAACTTCGTTATTAAAAATTTTGTTCTATTGTTACTTTATAAACCGGAAGAATCAATCTTATTTTTAGAAATAGAAAAATGTTTTTGGGTGGTGGACTATCATTATTTTAATTAAAGTATGGGTTTTTATAATTTTAAAGTTAAAGTTGAAATTTTTTGGGTTTATATAAATTTATAGGAGTTGGTTTAATAGATTTAATGGGGGTAAATTAGAAACCCAAAATATTTTTTTTTTCTTTTAGTCTTAGAATTTATTTTTTTTTTTTTTTTGGGTTGGGACAGAGGGGGCTTCTGGATCTGCCGCTGATCAGAATCTAGGATATGTAGTCAATATTGGCAAGCAAATAAAGCTAAGAAATCCCATATGTATAACTGCTTTTGTCGTTGCCAAGTTCTCGGAGTAGCTACCCTTCTTATCAACAAAAAACTGTAGGGCCATTGTAACTTGCTTTTATTCTTGGGAAAATGACAAACACACCCCCAACGTTTAGGCAAAGAGACAAAAACCCCCCTAATATTTTAAAAAAGACATTTACACCCCAATTTATTATAATTTTACCATTATACCCTTCTAGCATATAAAAAAAATTATTAGATTATCCAATTTGTCTATATATTGTTAATAAAATTATAAATATACCCTCATTGCCTCATTCCTCTATTTAAATTTTTATTAATAACCAATTTTCAAAAAAGACATCTACACACTTAAAAAAATTGTAA